>NW_009260191.1:646277-647994 GCF_000687185.1 Egretta garzetta
AGAGCAATCCCCCTCCTGCCTGCAAAATGGGATAAAATAAGCACCATAACCCAGGGAAAGTGGGGGGAGCCCCTGCCTGTGCTGCTTGGCCGCTTGCTGGATCTACCGGGATAGTTCATGTCAAGCAAGGAACGGATCCCAGCGTGGATTCATCACTCAACCAGGAGAATCTGCATCCCACTTCGTACAGGGTGCTAACGGGTATTTGCATCCCAGAGGCAAAACCCAAGCTCAAGTACAATTAAAAACCAGGTTCCCGAAGCTTCGCACAGCACAAACAGCTCGGAGCACAGGCACCCTGCATGTCCATAGACACGTGCTTCCCGTCAGGGAAGACAAAATGGTAATAACTGTAAATATATCGATCACCACGTATTAACTGACACAACCAGAAGGGGCAAAGCCGGCTCTTTTACAAACTTGGGAGCAGAAGCAAAAGCCATCAGGGTGCACACTGCCCAGCCTCGCCAGGGCACGCTTGCATGCCTCGTCCCCAACGTGGGATGCAAGCTCTAGGGAGAAGGGATTTAAAAAGAAATTCTTTTAATAGAGCTCTGGCAACAGGGTCCCTTTGATCCAAACAGGGGAAAAGGGAAAATGCACAACACGAGGTTGTACCGGTGTCCACCTACACGCCGAAATCCCTGCTCCGAGAGCCAGCTAACCAGGATGAGCTTGGTGTCACGAAAACACAGCGCCGCCCTGTTACCTTTAAATCAAATACCCCTCACTTGAATCACTGCTCAACTTTACATTTGAGTGCTAAGAGCTATGCTGAATACACGCTGCCTCAAACCCGGCTCAGCAAAACCATCCTGCTTTTGCCAAGTAGCACCGTCTTTCACATAACCGAACAAAAACTAACAGCAAACTTCAAAGAGTTGTACTTAAAACACGTCTCTCTCTCTCTCCACACGTACTGAAGCCGTAAAATATATGCATCCATTAAAAGCCCATTAATTTATAAGGAATTTTATGTACTGTTTGGCTCCAAAACCAGCAACGGCCAAGAGGCAGAGTTAAACAGACCCACTCAATGCTCTCCTAGGATACGAAAGAAGGAAAGTATGCCAAAAAATAAAATAAAAATCAAAGCATCACCTAGAAAATCCCAGCCCTCCTATGCCCAAATCACAGCTGCACACACGCTACAGAAGGCAGGCATTTTTCAAGCAAGACCAGACTAAACCAGCAAAACCACAGAAGGACCAAAACAGGAGAATTTTGTGCCGGCTGGTGGGATTGGCAGCACCAAACACAAAACGTCAGATAGTTGGGTCACTGTCAGCACGTCGCATTTCCAGGCAGGCAGATCCAGAGATTTCACTGCTGCCTTGGCTGTGGCTGCACAGGCCAGAGAACGTGCCAGCCTGAGCAGTGACACCACATCTGGCAGGACAGCACATCTGCCTCCTGACACCACCAGCCGTCCCCAGGGCTCCTGACTAAATCCTTCGCCAAGAGGCTCGGATGGACGCACACTGCTCGCTGCAGAGCAAGCAGGGGGGTAGAGGATCAGGTCAGCATGGGGTGGCCGGAGGGCTCCAGCCCCGAGGGGTGGCCACGCTGCACTGACCCCAAGGGGATGAACCCGCCGAGGTGCGACGACGATGGGCTCAGTGGGGTGACACCCCATGGCAATGCCCCCACTCTGGGGGTGCGCACTCCCATATAGACTGTCCCTGATGCTCCAGCCTGTGGGGCAAGTGCCCCTATG
>NW_009260191.1:648510-648849 GCF_000687185.1 Egretta garzetta
GACAGCCACGCACCAGCCCCTAAGGGGGTGAAACCCTATGGGGTGACACCAAGCCTATGGGGTCACAGCCACGCCCCAGCCCCTGTGGGGGTGAAACCCTATGGGGTGACAGCAACGCACCAGCCCCTATGGAGTGAGCAACCCTATAGGATGACAGTGCTGCCCCTATGGGATGAGCATCCCGCTACGGTGACTGCGATGCGCAGCCCCTAAGGGCTCAGCCCCCTCCCCCGCCGAAGGGTGACCGCGACGCACCAGCCCCTCAGGGTGAGGGTCCCTAAGGCGCGACCTCCCCGCTGGGGTGTGACCCCACGCCCCGGCCCCAGGGGGTGCCCCGCC
>NW_009260191.1:649582-683918 GCF_000687185.1 Egretta garzetta
CCGCACCCGGCCGGGGCCGGGCTGCCTCACAGCTACCGGTGTGGCTGCCCACCGAAAACAATTCACTTTTATGCCCCGAACGGGGTGACAGGAGATGCTGGTGAAGAAAAGGATTGAGGGTGTCAGCGTATGGAATATTAAAAGCAGTGATTCCCGCTGCGGGAGTAGTTAAGGAAGGCAAATAGCATCCCGAGACCTATCGATAGAAGACTAAAACACATCCGTGGAAATCATTATGGGATTGTACAAAAGAGCGGCGAGGCTGTACCTGGAGAATTGAGACAGATTAAAGAGAGGCTTTTGAATACAAATGAAAAAGGTATAGAAGAGGGTAACTAGGATAATAAACAGCCTTATGGATTAGATCTAAGTGGAGACGTTAGAAAATTAGGTTTGCATTTATTAAAAAAAAAAAAAAGAGCAGGATTAAGGGTTGACGTGACTGAAAAACCGCACATCGCGTTCTGGCGACTGGAGGAGCTGGTGCCAAAGGACCCTTTTGAAACAGCCGGCACAAAACCCGCGAAACCAAGAAAGGTATTAAGGGAATTTAGGGAAAGTCTTTTTACACACTCCAGCCGCTATGTACAGAGACGGCAAAAGAAGCTGAAGTAGCGACCCGCTTAGAAGTTAATCGGGTTGCTTGAAGGAACTTGTATTTGAGGGTATAAACACTGGCTGAGTAACGGCTGGGCCCACGTGGCTGCCTTCCATCCAGAAGGCAACCGCTTGGCTCTGTGGTGACCAAGTGAGCTTCAATGTACTCAACTTGTTGGCAGGTTTCTGCCGTTATTGGCTGAGGTTCATTGGGGAGAAGAAAAAGATATGTTGCAATCCTCCGCCAGCCATTGTCACTATGGTAATGAGAGGGGTCATTGTTCCTGCACCCGTTGGGGCTGCTAAAATGTAATTTTAGCAGCAAAGTGCGCAGTCTGTGTGTGAAAGCAGGCTGGTGGCGAGGCTCTTTATCCGAAGTGTGGCTTTTTTCTTTGCGGTATTTTTCTTTCTTTGTATTTAACTGGGAAAAGGCATCCAAAGACAAATGTTAACTGTGGCTGATTACAATTATATTGATGGGGGAGGTAGCAATTTAAAGGCGAATATCAAAATGTGGAAGAATGGCTGGTAATAATATGGTAAGGACAAACTATTCTTTAATTGTCCTGCAAGTTGTTTTATATCTTTGTCATGCAGAAACTGGAACTTTTAGGGTGCCAGTGACAAAGTACTTTGCTGTAATATGGTAGGGCAGGCTCACAACAGCCTTTATCTGATTGAATAACTACCACAGTTTCAAAGGCCAGGATTACAGGCACACTTTATGTCGGCACAAACGCTTTGGAGAGTGCATTTACATTTTTCTTCTGTAAGCAGAAAACTATTAATTCATGAGATTTAACTGCCCCTTCTTTGCCAGGCATGACCCAGGCATCCAACCAAGACAAGAAGGACATAGGGACCCTCTTTTTTAGGTTTTATCAGAGCCAGGCTGGTATTTTTTAGCTGTTTTCATTCATGCTCTGGAAGTTGAGAGTTGTCCAAACCCAAGTTAGATTCACCTCGCTGCAGAGCAACACACAGCAACCCTCCGGGCTTTCTTAACGCCTTGAGGATGGGCTCAGCAGCAATAAACCCAAAGTATTGCTTAGAAAAAAAAAACCAACAAACCGCTAGGGCAAGTGGAAAGCATTTGAAAGATGGTCTTGTGCTACACATATTGATTTATTAAAAAAAAATAAATCCCTGGAACTTGTAGCACGAGAGCATACTCTAGTGGCAACTGAGCAAAGAAAGTGGTGGTGGTTTGTGCCGTGTCTTGGCGGTGAGACGCCTCCCACCTTCCAACGGGAGCTTATTCTCTTCTCTCGCCTCCTGCTTCGTGCTCTGTGCTCAGCCCGACAGGAAATACCCAAGGCAGGCAAAGAAAATAAACAGGAACTTCTAAAGTAATTTAAAAACACAGATTGAGAACATATCTCCCCAAAATGGCTGTGTACTTAGAGAGTTGTCTTTTCACCAGGCTCTATTGCAGATTTTCTCCTGAGAGACACAGTTTAGAGGAGGCAGGAGATAGGAAAAGGGAGAATAATACTTAAAGCAAATTCTGTTCACCCATGGCAGTGTCATTACAAACTTGAATGAGCACAGTTATTGCAAATAAATAAAAACAATAGACCAGAACCAGTTTTACATAAGAAAATACTGAAATGCCGTTCAATTAGTCTTAAGCTTTAGTTAAACCTTTTCTTTTGCCCATCAGGTGATAAGGTTAATACAGAAAGCACTCAACTGCTGTACTTGTGTAACAACAGTCAGCATCCATTTAATGAACTTACGTGTATACACATTTAGCAAAGCTTCAATATTGTCAGCGCTGGGCTGGCGCAGAATTTTAATGGCAAAGTCGCCAGCCTGGTCTTCATCGTAAACAATATCCCCGTGTAAGGAAAGCGTGTCCTCATGGGGACCATTAACAATACAAATAAGCACGGCTTCTATATTTAAACAAGAAGTTTGGCAGTATTTCCATTGACGACATATGCCTGCCTGCTAAGCACGAAAAGGAAGATTACGCTACTTTTATTTGTTCTTAAGTGGCTAGAATAAGCTGTATTTTGTGACTTCTGGGGGGGGTGGGGTGTTGGGGGGGTAGATGAGGCTTGTATCCCACATTTACAGCAACATGACTGCAGTATTCCAAGTGGAATAAAGCAGGATAAAAGCACCCTTGGTCCAGCGAGCACCCCTCAGGCGCTGATCGTGGGGCTCTCGCTGCCCCATCCTTCAAGCACGCAGGTTCAGTACTGCTGCACCAAGCGGCTGCGCCCGGTTGGGCTGTGAGCGTGGCCCGGGATGGGCCATGAGGGACGGCTTTGGCTGTGGCTGGTCACCCAAAACATGTGGGGACCTGTGTGCCTGCGTACACCACAGAGGTGGCTCCTTGTATTCGCCCTGGCGATCTAAGGGACCGAGCTTCATGTGGCTGCACTGTATGTCCGCTGTGATACCCCCAGTGCCCATGAAACCATCAAAATTCAAAAGAAAGGTAAAGGTCTCCCAGGTAGTATTATAGTCAGGGCCCTTTCTTGCAAAGCTGGGCAGAGTGGGGATACCCAAATCGGTGTATGCAGGAAGGAGGAACACAGCTGTAAGTGGGGCTGCTGGCCGGGCTAGCCGCGCAGCCTGGCTGCTAGCACCACGCTGGCTGTCGTTTGGCATGGGGAAGGGGACCCTGGAATGGTTGTGTTTGGAGGGCTGGGAGAATGCGGGGGCTCGGATCCATGGGAAAACAGATTTGGTACTCACAGGACAGCTTGTTCATTATCTCAAAAAGTCAGTTTCATCTTCTTCCCCAAATAAAAAAATAGGCTGATCTAATTTCCCTGTGCAGATCTGGTTTCCGACAATTGTGCAACTTTATAAGACAGGCTTTATGGTCTTGCAGAAGACCTCCAGTCCCTGCCTCCACTGGTCTTAGGTGCCCTCCGGCTGATTTTCTGACACACTGAGCAGTCACAGATCCCATTTGTCTCAGCTGGTTTTCCCTGAACTCTGACAATCGGCTCTATGTTTTTCACACCTGATTTCCTTAAACTAATATTATTTATTTATCCGCATGCCTTACTGGCAGACTCAGATGTGGTGTCTGATCTGCACAGTGACTCCGTAAACGCCTTAGAGACTCACGAGTGCGGCTGATGCACCATGTGAGGGCCCTGCTCCCTTCATCCCTGGACCGCTGAATTAGATTAGTATTTGCCAGAAGGGAATGCTTTTTACCACCGCAAAACACATTTAAATGTTTTTCATCCGTCTTTCAATTACAGGTGTAGGACATCTGTCGCCATCTTGTGCCTTGGTGGCCAAATTCATGGCCTGGCCAGAGAAATGCCCAAACACAGCATGTAGCTGAAGACCTGCAATATGCTTCAGGGGTCTCCGATGGTTCAAACTCTCCTTTCTTCACCTACGTTCGCAGTTCCAGTAAAACTCATCAGATAACTCATTTAGGTAAGAATTTTTCACGTTACATCCAGCCCTCTTTGTTTCATTCCTATTTATTAAGCTGTGATCAGATTGTATCAGCTGAGGGTTGTGCTAAGGGAGTTTGAGCAAAGGATGAGTGTCAAGCAGGACAAGAATTGCACCCTCCATAATCACTCTTCTTGTCTGGGTTTACCAGTGCCTTTTTACCTGGGCCTGCCGTATCTTCATTGTGTTCTTGCATTGAACAAATCCCCAGTGTTGCCACCGGTGATTAAGCTACCACAGGTTGTCTTTTAATCTAGTTGGGAACCGATGGAGCTCCAGGGTCAGTTCAGAAATCTGTGTTCTCCCATGAGGTAGTTGTGCTAGTCTCATTCTGGTAAGGTTATAGTAGGAACCTTTTCTCCTCCAAGCAATTCTGCGGAGATGAGGCTACCAGCCAGGACTGTGATGTGTTGATACATGGCCAAAATTAACTTGTAAAGATGCTGAACAACAGCAGGTAGTGTAGAACAGCAGGAGAGAAAGTGATCTAAGATGCACTTCAGTCAAGGATTCCCTTCTTTTCATCAATAGACTGCTCCACAAAGAAGAGGTTCATGTCCCATCACGTCTCTGGATGCATATAGCCCTGTCCGCTCCTGCAGTCGTGAGTTAGAGACGCTGCAACTTTGAACTCTGGGGAGACAATGCTGCTAAACCTTCAAGAGAAAGGGCTTGCAAAGGACTCCCATTTTCCCAATATACAAGCTGCCCTGCTGATGTGAGGTCTGTTAGAGGTGTGTCAGCATGCAGAACATGCCATTTCTGGGATAGTTTGTGTTACCTGGAGAGCTCTAATGTAATAAATCCAAATTTTGGAGGAGAGAGGGCTGCAGGGTTAGCCCATGGGCAGGATTTTGAGTTTGTTAGGCTGAGCGGACTGCTTTGCTTTTCCTAGGCTGACTAGGGGCAGATCTCTGGCTCAGCCATCTTAGTCCTCACTCCAGTGGGGGACAGTCCTAGAGATGGTACTTTTATTACACAGGAACAAAACACAGTAATTTTTCTCTTATGTTCTCAGTAATGGCTGAATCATTTAAATGTAAGTCTCCCATAAAATTCAGCTTGGGACAGTGAGATTCTCCATAGCTTCAGAAAACAAGCCTTTGCCAAACCTCACCTGTGTTTCCTCCAGTATGCCGGTGGCTAAGAGGAGTATGTCCGAGCTCAGCAGCTACATATCTGTGGGTGGCAGCAGCATCCCCACAGCTCAGAGGGACCTCTGCCCTTTGTACGTGTTCTTCCAAGCAAAGCTCCTGAACGTGTTCCTTCCACTTGTTTCAAGGCCTTGTACAGGTCCTGCCGTTGTTCTCCTTAGAGGTCAGGAAGCACAAAAACAGAATCAAGATATTTTGGCTCCATCTCCATTTCCTGTAGAAGGCCAGGCTAGGAAACAGATTAAATGGATTACATTAAATCCCGATTAAATCCTGGCATATACCCAGACCTGACTTGCCCATTCACATTGCCAGTTGCTCAGTGCCCATGTGGCCAGAGCATTGCATGAGCAGTCCATGTTCAAGCTAGCTGTCTTGTGGAAGATGATGTAGAAAGGACCCCAAATTCAATTTATATGCTGGACTGCAGCTGTGGGACATCACCATGAGGAGACCGTGGCCCAACAGCAGAAGACCGTATGAAAGAAGCACACTCTGCCCAAGCTTTCTACATCACAAATAAGGGCACAACTGAGCACATGTTAGAAAACAACCTGAACCCAGGTCTTCTCTTCCTGGTGTGCCCCAAAGCCTGCTTCAAGCTCACATCTGGACATCAGCTGGTAACCTTATAGGATGTCCATAAGGTGATCTGCAGTATGGGCCCAGGTTCAAATACAGCCTAGATCTCCCCTCACAGGTGCTATCAGAGCTTTTCCTGCTGTAGCTGAAGCAGAGGGACTCACCAGTTTCTGTACATCAGGCCCTCAAGAGTTAGAAAACACCAGCACAAAACTTCGGTATTCCCCTCTAGGGCACGAGTGTTACAACACCCTTTACCCAAATGCCTATGGTTGGATTTTGTTACTTTTTTTTCCACAGGTCATGCCTCACTTGATGCCAAGGATGGATGGTGATTTGGAAATGAATCGGGGAACATTTTCATCATCAAAAAGAGCTGATGAAGATGCTGGAGGCTTTAAGGTGGCTGAGATGAGGGGCTGCAGACTGTGCAAATGAAAGGGGGGGGCAAAGGCAGAGTCCCGGTAAGTTGTCATGTGAACAAGGCTTCCCAAGGAGGGGAGTGGGACTCTTGGACTGGTCCCATTAAGACAGAAAACTTCCAATCTGGCACTGCCTAATCTCAGATTTGAGGTAGAGTGATCTTACCCTGAGCATAGAATCATAGAATCATAGAATGTTTAGGGTTGGAAGGGACCACTAGTGGTCATCTAGTCCAACCCCCCTGCAGTGAGCAGGGACACTGCTGACTAGATCAGATTGCTCAGAGCCCCATCCAACCTGGCCTTGGATCTTTCTAACATCATGACAATCACATGAAAACAACATTTAACATAAAGCAAGAGGCCAAGGTCTTTGCAGAATGTAATGATGTTTCCTAAAACTGTTATTGCAAGGGTGGATAAAAAGAGATGATGTATACTTAGGGCAGTTCGTGAGACCTTCAAAACCTTCATGTTACATTAACTGAAGGGGAACAGTTTCTATAGCCTCATCCTCCCCTCTCTTGCATCTGAGAGCCCAGGACAAGTGACTACAGTATTATGTGGTCAGTAGTCACTACGAAGTCTGCTTTTATGTTAATGCAGCTGATGTTGCCACCGCTTATAATTTAGAAGCCTCAGTGTTCTCCTCCTCTGCTTTCTGTGGCCTGGTATTTTCAGGCTCCGCACAAGTCAGAATGAGAAAAATGCATCTCATTTTTCAAAGGCCAGAACTGCTGGTGCAGAAAATAGCTAAGTGCTAGGGACTGAGCTCTGCTTCTGCCTTCATTGGGATAAATCCAGCATCCCTCACTGCCTTCAGCTGATTTACTCCCTGTTTGGTGTAAGCAAATGCAGAATTTGCCTCTTGCTGGTTTTCGATGGCATTAAGGCCTTTAAAGAAAATCCTACAAAAAGATTTAGGTGCAAACAAAATCTCCTGCTTTCCACAAATCTGTCTGAACTTACACTGAGAAAGGAATCGCAGAGGAACTGAAGCCTCTTGCAGAAGACGAGGGACTCTCTAGCAGGGTCAGCTGTGCATATATTTACACATTATATTAGCAGGAAAAAAGACAAAATGGGTGCATCATGACCCAAGGTGGTCCAAATGTTCTGTGCTATCATTACTGCTGGGGTCAAAGGCATTGCTGGTTGGTGACTTGATAAGCACAATGAGCTAACAAGCAACAGCTTAATCAGCACAGATTATTCTTCTGCAATATATGAGGTAATTATACCCTTTTTTTTCTGATTTTTAGGAACCTTGTGGTTTTTTTCACTCATAAATGTGAGATAATGCCGTACAACTTGACCTTCCCAAAGCAAGCCTTTGCAGAACGGAATGTAATATCCACCAGTTGTTCATGAATATTGCTGTCAGCTTATCTAGACTGGGTTTTTGTTCACTGCAGCTGACCAACTGGGAAGAACACTAGGAAAACTGCCAGAAAAACCTTTAAAATTAATTTAGTTTTTGTACACATGGATAAAACCCATCGGGTTCTGACTTTAGGGCATCACTCCTGTTATTTTCTGAGAGACACCCAGGGCAGGATGGAGGTATCTGCAGGGTCTCATCTTGCCTCTTCCCAGGAAGGACCCAGCTCCACAGCACTTCTAGGGAAGGAAGCTCTCCACTAAACACCGTAAACCTTGTGCATAACCCATTCCTTCCCCTCCCCTGGCCAAAATCACACCTCAGGATGCTGCCAGTAAGGTCCCCCGAAACAGCCGTTCTGCCTAGAGGCTGGAGACAAAGAGATGCTGCTCAGACAGCCCCTCGGTGTTACAAGGGGCCGTAGGAGAGCAGGAGGAAGGCAGGACAGTCTGTGGACTCCAGGGTGGCTGCCTTGAATCGCCACGTTAGTCCTGCACTCCAGACAAGATGTGTCAGAAGTCCAGATTGGAGGGTGGGGGATATCCTGTCTCCCACCTCCTTTGGCTCACTTGAACTTCTCCCGTCTTGGGCCGGCTGGAATTAAAATAAAGAGTCAGGACCATGCGCTGCCAAATTCCCTTGGTTGCGGTCAATAGGAATGGCTGCCCATCTCCGCCCCTCGTTCATTTGTTTGTGCCTGTAATAACTGGATTTCCCAGCTGGTCTCCCAGCCCAGGACCTGCTTAACTCCAGTGAGCAAACACGGGTAGGGGAATTCGGTCCAAGCAGGCAGGTGCAGTGGCTGGATAGCTTGTGGATTTCCCTTCTGCCGTGAAACAACAGTTACTGCACATATGTTGCAAAGATAAGCATTGTTTGCCATCAGTAGAGGAAAAGCCAGAGGCTCACCACAATTCGGGAGCCTTGCTGTCAAAGCAATGCGAGAGTGAAAGGTGCGTGTGAAAACAAGGGAGGATGCTCTCTTAGCAGACGAGGAATAAAAGACGAAGCATTTTGGCTTTGGCTTCATGCAAACAGGGAGCACATCTGCCCCAGAGATAGCGGGTGCAGAGTTACATCTCTGTCCAGCACTGACTGGAGCGTTTCTGGAGTGTTAGACTCAGGTTAGGCCTCCCAAGGAGACTTGTTAAAACATAGGAGAGGTCTAAAAATTGCTGTAAGCACCAGTAGGGGTGCAAAAAACCCCTTCACAGTTCCATTTAGCAATCTACAGCTTAGCAGAGAGGAGGGTAGGCGGTAACTTGACCGTGGTCTGTAAGTACCTCATGAGGAGATTTCTGACACTGGAAGGCTGATTAATCGAGCAGACAAAGGCAAAATGAGCCTGAAGTGCTAAAGGCTGCAATTAGCTAAACTACACCTAGAAGTAAGGTGAGTGGTCCTGAGTGAAGGGAATTAAACGCTGGAGAAATTTGCCTGGGGTGGCAGGTCCTAGTTCAGTCCTCTATGTGGTGATGGCCACACACACCACTTTCTCCTCTTGATGTTCCCTGGTTCTTTTCTAGCTCCCTTTTGTCTTTTCCAGGGGATGCAGGGGACGTTAGGGCTTGAGATGACTTAAATGTCCCTCAAACCATGTGTGGAGACAGAGACAATAACAAACAGCCCAGCACAAGGTCCAGGCTAGCAAGGTTCAGTGTTTACCCACCAGGATACTCCAATTCCCAGACCAGAAGACTTGGCTTTCCACTAATGCATTTTCTTTAGGGATGGAGACTCCAGGTTTCTTCCCCTGTCCCATTTCACTGTTTCTGAGGGACTAAGACAGGCAGGGTGGTCCAGCCCCATATAGAACAGATGATCTGTATGTATGACCAGTGCCACCAGCGGCACTGGCCTTATTCCACCCCATAAAGCAGCATCCGCTCCTGAGGTCCATGGAGCTCCAGGAGGCCAAGGCTGGGAGGAGACCTCCTGTTTCTAACAGCCTCTAATCCCTGCCCTCCATAATCAGTTTTAAAATGGCCATCAAATCTTCCCTCTGCCTCTAATTGAAAAAGTGATGTCAGCGGTAATCTGCTGCCCCAATTTATCTCCATGTATTTGGGCAGTTTGGGCTAATGCATTGTTTCGTAAACATATGTTTCAACGCAGCCATGCGCATACACACACAAAGAGAAAGCTCTGAACGCGTTGCACTAGTTACGGAGACTAATGCCTTAAATATTACTTTTAATACTAATGTCAGATTATTAAAAACATAATCCATTCTCCTGATTGGACCTAATGTAAGCAGGAGGATAAGAGGGCTTCTATCCATGCATTAACACATTTCATGGAGTGTAAAGCCACTTTCTTTCTCTTAAAACATAAGGTCAGGAACTAATAGAATCGGTACTTCAAGTGGGTTTTTTTAAAACATATTACATAGAAAGTTTAGTGAAAGTTAATCTGTCGATAAGTGTCGGCTGGAGCTGTGTGGGTAAACAAGAAATAAATGTAATTCACATGCAATTTTTTTCCTGTTAAAAACCTATCTGTGCACTTTAAAACATTTATGTTTAAATAGACCAGAGACCAGCACTAAGAAGCACTCAGCCCAAAGCAGCTTTATGTAAATGTGTCGTAAGGGACGAAAATAAAGTAAGCTACCCAAATCTCCCAAAGATAAAGGGAGAAGGGCTCTGACCCCGTGTGAATTCTCCCCTCATCCCGACCACGTGCCGGCCCTGGGCTTCATTCCCTTTCCCCCTTCTCATGCACCTCTCCATGGCAGTGTTCCCCATCTCCCTCCGGGCTCCCCCACACATCTGCTTTGTGCCCGGATGGTGCTGGGGCTCAAGGATGGTTTGGCAGTGGCAGGGCAGCGTTCTTGACACCCCGGTCCTGACCAGCGGGTCTGTCACCTCTCCATCACACTCAGCCTCTGCCAGCCTCCTCCTTGCCAACTGCAGGACCTCCTCAGCCACATGTTCCCACTGTGGCAGACTGGGTTGTTTCCAAAACCAGCCCCCTTCTCCCATTTCCTTTGCCTAGCCTCTGGAGAGCAATTTGGAAAGCCCAAACTGGGTGCCAAAGCAAAAATAATATCCACAAAGCGCTGATTTTTGCACAGGACCGGCAAATTTGGCAAAAACATCATTTTTAAGCAGCTTCAGCTCTCCAACATTGGCAGAGGCCGGGCGGCTGACCCTGCTGCAACTCATTTAATGGCTTATCTGGGGGTTTTGGGGGGGGCTGGCAGGTGATTCAGAAAACAGGCTTTGGAGCGCAGAGCCGGGGTGACGGTCCTCCCTGGGGGAAGGCTCGCAGCCAGCCGCACAGCTCTGCCTCCTCCTTGCTCCATCAGCCCATCCTCTGGGCTGCTCCGCCACCACCCTCTTTAAAACAGGAACCAATTTGTTCCCCTAAAATGGAACTAGGAGTTGCTGCGGGGGTGCCAGCTGCCAAGGGAGGGAGACAAGAGGGCAGCAGGAGAAGCAGGAGGTGGAAGCTTGTGCTGGCAGGCGCTGGGACTTGGCCCCTGTGCTCCCAGCCACATGCCAGAGATTTAAGCTTCATAAACAAGCTCCAGCCACCAGAAAGAGATTGATGACATATGGATTTCATACATTCAGCAAATGAAAGAAAAGCTCTCTACGGCTGCATGGGATTAGCAGAATTTATGTGCTATTCCTTATAGCAAGGGTCCCAGAGGAGGGCTGCATCGCTGAGATGACAGTGAGGGTGTGCGTTCAAATCTTTGCACCATCACTACAAGTCACTTAGGGTCATACTTATCTCAGTGGTGTTGGAGAGGGCTGACACCTCCGAGAGCTGGGCAGGAGGCGTAGGGAGGGCATTGCATGGCTGGGGCCACCACCCATAGGGAAGCAATAGGGATGGGGACCCGGAGGGAATTGAGGTCCAAGTGGAGACGAGCAGTTCCAAAATGAAGGTGGTGCCTTGTGAGGAAAGGCAAAGTGTTTGCTTGTGTGGCTGCAAGCTGTGTTGGAACTCAGGATTTTGGGAGGGGATGTCCCTGTCTCTCTCTTTTTTAGGATCCTGCTGTGCCATCCCTACACAACATTATGCAAAAGCACAGGGAGGCAGCTCTCCATGAACAGGGATGGGGCCAGAAGCTGTGTGGCTACAGCAAAGGGGATGAAGGTCCACCCAGGCTGGCACAGCCTGCTTCATTCAGGGCTTAAATACGCTGCATGGAGCCTAGAGAAGAAATAGCAGTGCAAAGTACTGGAGGAAGGGACAGGGAGATAAGAATAAGAGTCCAAATTTTGGCTTCTGTCCAGTTCCAGGAAAATGTGGAACAAAATGATTTGGCATTTCCCACCCTGTCATACAATTTAGGCAACAATTGCCGGAATCACAGAATCATTTAGGTTGGAAAAGCCCTTTAAGATCATCAAGCCCAACCGTTCCCCTAACCCTGCCATCCCAGCACTAAACCCTGGCCCTAAGCACCTCGTCTGCCCGGCTTTTAAATCCCCCCAGGGATGGGGACTCGACCCCTTCCCTGGGCAGCCAGTTCCAATGCTTGACAACCCTTTCAGTGAGGGAATTTTTCCTAATATCCAATCTAAACCTGCCCTGGCACAACTTGAGGCTGTTTCCCCTAGTCCTATCACTCGTTACCTGGGAGAAAAGGGCGATAAGGTCTCCCGTCAACCTCCTCTTCTCCAGGCTGAACACCCCCAGGTCCCTCAGCAGATCCCCATCAGCCTGGGGCTCCAGACCCCTCACCAGCTTTGTTTCCCTTCTTTGGTATGGAAATAAGTTGCTGATGCTGCTTTCAACCCAGCAACCTTGGGCTGCTACAGTCCTTTGGCCAACTACTCTAGTACCAACAAAATCAAACAGCAGGACCTTTCACTTAAGAGGTTCAGTTTCCAGAAAAAAACCCTTTTACCTTCAGATATCCTCAGGACATGACTGTTAACCGTGTCAAACATCGTGCACCAGTTCATGAGCAAAGTCTCTAAAAAAGGAAGAAAAAAATGGAAAAAAAAAAAGCTAGGACTCTGGATAGTGAGCCCCAGCCATCGCATAGCTGTGTTATTTTGGTAAAACGATAAGACAATGCTTCGAACCAAATGAAAGTTGGTTTGTGAGTCTGATGGCGGTACAGAGCAGGAGGGAGCTGCTATCTAAACCCCTTATGTGGCTTGTGTCCTTAGCAGAAGCTGAGCACGCCTCGGGGGATCAAAAATCCCTACAAATGGGAATTCCTTGCCATCTATAAGGCTATGATTTTGTCATGGCAGCCACAGGAGCCATGAATTTGAATTAATTCCATGAAATTTTACAAATGGATGGAGAAATACCTCTAATTCGGCAGAGTCTTTCTTTCATTTCCAAAAGATGGTGTCATGCCATGAGCTGGTGGCAATTCAAATCAGAGGAGATATCGCTCAGCAGGGAATTAGCTCTTGTAGCTGCGCCCGTGTCCAAGACATGCAGCTGAGCGGGGATGTGGAAGGAGTGGGGGAACGCGACCAAGGTCAGAAGGAGATGTGGAAAATTTGAGCAAGAGCTCGCCTTGGGCAGAGCAATGCTTCGGCAATGGCAGATGGGTGACGGTGCTGGCTCTTAGCACCAATTAAAGAGAAAACAGAAATTGGAGCTCACAAAGGGGCCGTGGCTGGTCTGGCATTGCCAGCTGGGCAGCGTCACTGGTCACACTGCTGTGTGCTTTTCTGTATTTGAAAATTTACCCCATTTGGCCAAACTCAGAGACTTCACAGGCACAATTTCCAATTAAATACTTGAAACCCTCTTGTACCTTGGTGCTACTGAAGCGATGGCATTCCAGCTGTGGCCGCTGCCCTCCAAGATGTTGGTTGGTCATCGTCAGCAGCGCTCTGGTGAGACGGTGATGGGTATGCACTCACAGACAGCAGCTCCAGCTCGGGGTCGCACCTCCACCAGCTTCTCTGCTGAGGAAATCACCACTTCCTCATGCTGTTATTGTAGGATGTAGCTGTCTGTCTGGCTCAAGCATGTTCATGACAGATATTTTACTGTTTATAAACACCTTTAAGCCAAATTCCCTCATCTGGTATCATTCCAGGGACTTTCCCTCCTTCTATCTCTTCCTCACGTTCAACTGAAACCTATTCTGCTTCAGTTTGTGCCCATTGCCCCTTGTCCTGGCACTGGACACCACTGAGAAGAGTCTGGCTCCATCCTTGTGACATCCATCCTTGAGATATTTGTACGTGTTGATGAGATCCCCTCTCAGCCTTCTCTTCTCCAGGCTGAACAAGCCCAGCTCCCTCAGCCTTTCCTCATAGGGGAGATGCTCCAGTCCCCTCATCATCCTTGTTGCCCTCCTCTGGACTCTTTCTAGGAGTTCCTCGTCTTTCTTGAACTGGGGAGCCCAGAACTGGACCAGGTGGGGTCTCAGCAGGGCAGAGCAGAGGGGGAGGAGAACCTCCCTCAACTTGCTGGCCATGCTCCTCTTAATGTGCGCCAGGATGCCATTTTTCTGATCCTTCAGCAAGATCTCCCCTATTCCCACACAGCCCCAGTGGAGCATAGATTTCCCCTAGGGTAGCAGGATGAGGGCAGACAACAGCTTTACATCTCATATTTCTTTCAGCAAGAGCTTCACAGCAAAGGCATGAAGCGGCATCATGGTGGACTTGTCATTCTCGCAATAAAGCATCCCATCCCTAGGTGGGCAGAGTGGGGCTAGGCTGGTGGTGAGATGCCCCAAAGGAACATATTGCCCATCTGAAGGGAAAGCAAGGGGTTAAATTATGATGGATAAAACTATGCCTGGCTCCTGGGCAGCCAAGGGCACAGCAATGGGTGTGCAGAAGGGAAAACTCAGCACTTGGCCCTTCTGGGAAGACCAGCAACAGCTTGGCCATGCCTGAGCCCTTTAATCCACACCATTTAAATTTACAGGCCATACAGAGGAACTGATTAAAATATGTTTTCATCGCAGTGTAGGTAAGTGCGTTGAAATACTACTGTCATACTGCAGGACCAGCTCTTGAATTCCTCAGTTTGTGTTTAGCCTTTCTTTGCTTGCCTCTGGTTCGGTTTGGCTTCCTGGCTGTTTCATCCATTAACACGTATAATCTTGTAAAGACTTGGCTAAAGCATTAATCAGAGTAGCCTGATGGAAACAGTGACTGATAGATGAATGACCCACAGGAGGCCAAGGTGGTGGCAGAGGACAAACTAACCCACGAACGGCCAGGAGGGATAGAGAGGAAGGGAGATCCCTCTGCCAAGGGCAGGGTGACCCTGTGCCCTGTGCGAGGAGGTGGGTGCAAGATAATACATCTTTGGTTTGACCTCTGTATAAAAGGAGAGTCAGGAACCGTGCAAGCCTTGTACTGACCCAGCAGGGTCTGCTTGTCCTTGTGCAGAAGATGTGTTAACACCTTGTCCTGTGGGTCAGTAGCATTTCAGGACCAGGTCCAGGGAGGCTGGCTACATCACTGCCATCCCACTGAGCCTTTGACTGGTATTTAGGAGGCACGACTTGCATTGGGCTCTCTGGACAGTTCATTCACCAGCCTGCAGGTCTCCAAGGTTGGCACCACTAGGACCTACCACAGAGGCAGCCCTGTGGCTGCAGGTACCTTCCAGGAGCATGGCAGTGGCCTCAGCCACTGCATTGTACCCAGGGCCAATTCACCCTTTGCTTGTGGTCCTTCAGAAGTGTCCTCACCATATCGCTCTCCTTCCATGACCATGGCTTCCTCCAGCAGACACCTAGATCCTACCAGCTTTCATGACCCAGCTCCCTAACTTCTCTTCCCTGCTTGGAAGGTCTTCCCCATCTGCCCCTACCATGTGGGAGTGAAAAGAAGAGAAGCAAAGACACTACCCATGATAGGAGGCAATTTTTGAAGGCTGTCAGGTGGGACAGAATGTGGACGTTGCCTTAAGGAGTGGTCTGCGTGACCATAACACAACAAAACTATGGCAACTCGTTTGCCCGTGGCGTAGGGAAAAGCTCATTTATCAAGCATGGGAGCAGCACGAAGGATGATACGAGGCAGAGGCTAAAAATCACCTGCAAACACAAGCAGCTGAGGTTTAAAACATTAACAAATTTGGCAATATCTCCTGTTTAGCAGATCAATGAGTATTGAAAGAAAATGGGGCCAGAAGCTAATTACGTGGAAATATTTCTATTTGCACATTTGACTGGAAGGCAAAGTGGAGAGTGTAGCGAATGTATCTCCCCAACTGACGGGAATATTAAGTTTTCTGTCGTTTTGCTACCACGGCTACCTTTCTCAGCATGCATTCTGTCCTAGTTCCTATTAAGGTGAGAGCAGAATCCAACTCATTAATTGTCTGCATTTTAGATATGATAAGAATTTAGTGGTTGGTGTTAATTAAACCACAAAACAACTCCTCTTGCTGCGGTGTGCATTCCAAGTTGGAGCAATTAATTCACTCACTTAAACTGATCAAGATTTAATTACCATTACTCTGCGCAATTACTCCATAATTAAAGTAATTTGGTTCATTCCACTCGCTGACAGTGTCATTGAACAGCCATTCATAGTACCAAAAGAAGTGATAATTAACTTAAAGAACAGCTCAAGGCAGTTCTACACAGACTTTTAGTTATTCCTACATATACCTATATGGGAGAAAGAAGCCTATCACGTAATACCAGTGCTTCCCTGGTAAAGGGTTGCAGATATTTTGTGTTCATTTTTTTTCAGCCATCGCACTTTGGCAGACCCAGTGTGGGGTAAGATTCTGTGCTTGTCACCAGACAACATGCCATTTCGTACAGGCAAGCACAATAAAACCTGGATCCCTCCAGCAATGCAGATATTCCTTGCCTGTTCATGGAGAATCCTCATTAAGAAAGAAACAAAATCCTCAATAAAAAGCTCCCTCCCCCCAGGTAATGCTGCCAGCTCTTGGATCTTATCATGTATCTCGTGACAGAGCAACTCCCTGGTCGCTGGGGCCAAGGGAAGGCAGAGGAGTTGCAGGGTTTGTAATGATCAGTGTTCTTGGTCCCCAGGTTTTTTGACTATGGTCAACATTGTCAACATATCTTGAAAATTTGATGTAAACGTACTCCAAAAAAATGACACGAGTGAAGACAAGTTAAAAAAAAAAAAAAAAGCACGTGACTCTGAAGCTAATCTCGTGTTTGGAAAGTGGTGGAACCTGGCTCAAGAGGGTTTTTTTAACTTGGAGGGTTGGAGAAACTACGAATAAAACCTGATGGCCTTAGAGCTCACCAAGAGCATCTCCACAAAACCTGGCCTACTGCTGTTGCCATCTATCATCGGCCATCCTGCTTCCCCCTTTGCTCTGTGCAGCATCTTCACCTTCCACGGGGCATCAATACCCACAGCGGCTACAAGCACAGGCTCTGGGGGTGTTTCCCCGGCTGCCCTTGGTCCTGTTGCAGGAACACTGCTGGTGGCCACAGGGGCTAAAGCAGTTACTCAATGTATTTTCAGTGGGCACTACAGTAGACACCTGCTTCACCTGGTGTAAGGCACCAGACTTTGAAGAAATGCAAGGCTAGAGCACTCAGGGATATCTTTGTATAGACCGATGTCATGTTTAAAATAATGTTAAATACCTGGTGTTCTGGTTTCTGCTAGGACAGAGTTGGTTTTCTTCCTAGTAGCTGGTATAGTGCTGTGTTTTGGATTTAGTACTAGAAGAATGTTGATAACTCACTGATGGTTTGGTTGTTGTTGGGCAGTGCTTAGACTGGCCAAGGACTTCTCAGCTCTCAGCTCTGCCAGGGGCACAAGGAGCTGGGAGGGGACACAGCCAGGACAGCCGACCCCAACTGACCAAAGTGCTATTCCAGACCATATGGCGTCATGCTCAGCATATAAGCTGGGGGAAGAAGAAGGAAGGGGGGGACATTCGGAGTGATGGTGTCTGTCTTTCCAAGTAACTGTTACATGTGATGGAGCCCTGCTTCCCTGGGGATGGCTGAGCACCCGCCTGCCCATGGGAAGTGGTGAATGAATTCCTTGCTTTGCTTTGCTTGCATGCGCGGCTTTTGCTTTCCCTATTAAACTGTTCTGACTTTTACTCTGCGGATTCTCTCCTCCATCTCACTGTGGGGGGAGCGAGCGAGCGGCTGCATGGGGCTTCATTGCCAGCCAGGGTTAAACCACGACACCTGGTCTTGGTGTTCATGGCACATCTATTCAGAATTCAGTTTTGTGCTTATTTTATTCTAGAAAGCCATTTTGCTGGTACAATTATTCTTCAAGAACTGAAGGTGAATGTTGCTGCCTGCTTTCAGAAAAGGGCGTTTGTACTCACGAGTGCAAAGCTCGTACCAGAAACCTCAGTGCTCAGCCAGCTTCTAAGAAGTCAGATCATGAATCAGCCTGGAAAAATGAAGTTTTCTAGTTGTCGGAGGTGGCTGATTCTGATCAGAGTGGTGGGAGGGACAAGGTGGTTTCAGCAGAAGGTGAGCAGCTAATAAAGGGGATGACAGTCCCTGGCTCCACGTGGCAGCAGGTCCCGCGTGGTCCTGCAGCCCTGTCTCCCACTTTGAAGGTGCTGGGGGCCCTGCAACTCCTCTCTTGATGCTTTTCCATTAAAGCTGCAATTGTCAGTGAGGCAAGACCTCCTCAGAAAGCTGAGCTGTGCTGTGAATTATTCCTACACCTGCACCATCCATAAAGCAGAGTGTTTTGGTTGGGCTCCCGAACGCTTGTTAGCCTTCCGTGACTCAGCAGTGGCTAAGTTAATGTCAGCTCTACCCAGGGGAAAATCTTCAATATTTCTTTTTACTTAAAAAGAAAGAAAAAAACCCCAAACATTATTTTTAAGCTCCTAAAAGAGCATTACAGAAGAATGAAGAGGAAGAAAAAAGAGACTATGTAAAGATTGCTTACCAGAGCCCTTTTACAATAGGCAGCCACACAACAGAAATAGGTGGACATTAATTCATGCTAACCTTGCACACCTAAATACCATTAATTCATCTAAACTAATAACGTTAATTCCTTCAAAAATGAGATTAAAGACAGGCACCCCTTGCAGTCATAATCTGTGGCTGATGACACTAAAATGAAACCTCCAGTATACAAAGCTACCAGCAGAGCTTGCAGAATCTCATAAATTGCAGCTGGCAATACATAAATCCTCGAGACAATATACATTATTTTCTGGGGAGCGGGCGTTTGCACGCCAAACACCATGCAAAAAGGAAAGCAAAGCCATATAACTCCTCTCCCGACGCAGGAGTTGTTGTCAGAGAAGCATGATGCCGCTCGGACCAACGCTTACCTAAATCTGTCAGGTCAGAGCAGGATTTAGGACACAACATCATGGGAACCACATTTGTTTTCAGTTTGCAAACCCAGCTAGCAGAAACAAAGCATAACTCAGAGCTGGAGGTGCCCTGATCTCCCGGCAATGCTACACCACCCACCCTCGCTGATGGGTATCTGACGAGTTGGAAAAGGTCTTTGGCAGGACCTGCTGATGCCTCTGATGGGTGCTGAGATAGCATTAGGGTGAAGAAGGGCTCAACTATACATTGCTTTCTCCCCGGGACTGCATCCATAGGCAGCTGTAAGTCAGCTAAAAGCTTTCCTTTTGATTTCGGTGGGTTTGGGCCATTGGCCTGGCGGCGGATTGCAAAGTGGCACGCTCCAAGGGCAGGCTTGGGGGGTGATGGGTGAGAAATATTAGATAAGGTTAGCACAACTCCTTTGTCTCAAAGCAAATGGAAATCTGAGAGTTCAGCTCTCGTACTCGGGGTCAGAGCAAGGACCAGAATTTGCATGGTGCTGGTGCTGGTCGACAGGCGGCTGAATATGAGCCAGCAGGGTGCGCAGGTGGCCAAGAGGGCCAGGGGTATCCTGGCTTGTATCAGGAGTGGTGTGGCCAGCAGGAGTAGGGCAGGGACCGTGCCCCCGTACTTGGTGCCGGTGAGGCCACACCTTGAATACTATGTTCAGTTTTGGGTCCCTCACTCCAAGAAAGACCTTGCCTTGCTGGAGCATGTCCAGAGGTGAGCAACCAAGCTGGGGAGGGGTCTGGAGCCCCAGGCTGCTGGGGAGCGGCTGGGGGAGCTGGGGGCGTTCAGCCTGGAGCAGAGGAGGCTGAGGGGAGCCCTCATCGCTCCCTACAACTGCCTGAGAGGAGGGGGGAGCAAGGGGTCGAGTCCCCACCCCTGGAGGGATTTAAAAGCCGGGCAGCCGAGGTGCTTAGGGCCAGGGTTTAGTGGTGGGATGGCAGGGTTAGGGGAACGGTTGGGCTTGATGATCTTAAAGGGCTTTTCCAACCTAAACAATTCTATGATTCTATGCATCTGTCTGCTCACTTTCCATGTTGTGTCCTCTGCCTCATCCCATCCCCGGAGGCATGGAGGAATAAGCGTGTTCCGCAGCTGGCTGTCGTGTCTTGCCTGTCCCTTTCTCCCTCCTTTGCTTACTCCTTGGTGGAGACATCACTTTGTGCTTGTCAAGGGAAGTGCTGACCAGGTCTTAACATGGGCTTCGGTGATGGGAGCCCCTCATCTGCTCCCGAAATCCCGTTTTGCTACTTTTACCACTCATATTTCAAGCGCATGCATCTGATGCCAGTGCCTGGTTGAGCATCACCAGGATGGGTCGCTGGTGTGACTCTGCCCCTGAGGTCTATCACACATCCTTCTATTCTCCCTGTTGTACCTATTGCATTTCTCTTTTCTTCCAGGCTTGGGCAGAGGGTTTGACCTGCATCGAGCAGGATGGGCTTCTGGATCACAGCCTTTGCCCCAGGGCTGCATTTGCCTGTGACCACAACGGGGACCACTGCCTGGGGGGGACCTTGACAGTCATCATGTGCCATATCCAGCACAGCTCCGGGTGCTGGACCCAGAGCCGTGTGCTGCCTACAACTGCATCTGCCCTGCTCTAGGACTTGCACTGACTCCACTTGGAAATAACAGAGTTGTGGGCAGGCCTGGGAGGGTGTTCACAAGCTTGCGAATTCCCAAATGTCTATATACTGCACTCAGAGGTGTTCAGTCTGCAGATCATGGCCTGGTTGAGAGCAAGATCACCTACTACTGCTGGTGGCCACAGAGGCCCCGAGATGTTTGCAGGAGGCAGCGGGATGCTGCTTGCCTGGCAGCAACGGCCAGGGGCGCGTGAAGGTCGGCGGCTGGTTCTGCCGACCCTTTGAGGCAGTGCCGATACATCCAAAACACCGGAGGTATTATTTCAGATTAAGCCCAGATTAAGCCCATTTAATTTTAACTCAGATTAAGCCCTTATTTAGAACCTGGCCCTGTTTCCGATGCAGCTGGGCTAACCCCCCCCGAGGGGCTGGGAATGACCGCAGCCGGGTGTTGGGTACCACCCAGCCTCTCCCCGCCATCCTCTTAACGTAGACCACTTAAAACACTGAGTTACTAAAATAAGGCTTGGCTTGTGAAAACTCATTTAAGAGTAGAGCCGCAGGTGGCTTTTGGGATGGGGTTTAATGCTTTGTGGCTTCAGGAGGGACCCCAACGCCTGCCGCAGTCCGCGGGGGCTTCGGGCAGACGTGAGCACCGAGGAGCTGCGCCGGTTTAATCTCTAAATAACGATGGAAGTGCAAGTGTGTGCATTACTCCAAATGAATGTATCACCCACACACGCTACACTCTCTGCATATTTAATTACACGGCGCTTTCTCCTGCCCTGCTTTTTAAGAAATATTCCACAATCCATCAGCGCCTTTCAAAGAATAACTGATTTCAAAGAAATGTTGGGCAAGAAGAGTTTTGGACCTGTTCGGACTAGCTGGAAAACAGCAGTGGGGAGAACATAATCCATCTCACTCATTTTTTACTCCTATTTGTATTACCAAGGCATCCGAAAGGCCCAAGTCCAGACCAGAGCTGGCTGTGCAAGGAGATACACAACCCCCAAGAGGAGAAGAACGATCTCCGTTTCTGAGACGTAAGGGTGACGTGCAGTGCGCAAGGGCTGCCCGTGAGTTTGCGCAGCAGAAGGACGAGACGCTTTTTCTCTGCCTGAGAGCTACAAGTCTTCAAGGTTTCTTAAAAACCAGGCGCCACGGCAAAGGCAGGCTTTGCGGCGCTTGGTTGATAGATTTCTGGAGTAGCTTTTATTCTGACTTGCCCAAGACAGCCTTGATCCTAACCCTGCGCTGGGCTGTGGTATTAGGCGGCTGTGCGGCGTGTTTTCACTTCCTATTGACGGGTTGTGTACTTCCCCCCCGCTAATCCTTCGCTAATGGACACTTTCTTTGAGCCAGCTGAGATCTGAGTTGTGTTGTCTTTGTGCTTCTTGCAGATTTTATTACTTGGATATCTTTGTTTTCATTATTTTGAGATTGGGGGATTTTGTCTCTCTCCTTCGGATTGATTTGCGCGGTTAGAGACGGGCTGGCCTCCCACGGCTCCTGTTTGCATTTGATCCGGGAGCGGTGGGAGAGCAGCTTCTCGGCGGCAAATTGCGCAGTCCCGCGCTTCAGGCGCCGAAGCCGAGAGGAGACCGGCTTTTGGCTTTCACTGGAAAGTGCCTCTCGCTTGCAAAACAAAAAAAAAAAATAAAGCAATTCCGCTGCTCCCCTTGTTGAACTTGGGTGCACTGGTTTTAACTGGGCTCTGCTTGCAGATGCAGACCCAGCAACCCAGCCTGGGTTGTCAGGCTCTGGAATGGCTGCCCAGGGAGGTGGTCGAGTCCCCATCCCTGGAGGTATTTAAAAGAAGGGTAGATGAGGTGCTTAGGGACAGGGTTTAGTGGTGGGATGGCAGGGTTAGGTTAAAGGTTGGACTTGATGATGTTAAAGGTCTTTTCCAGCCGAAGTGATTCTATGATTCTATTCTAGAAACCACCCACGGCGGGGAGGCAGCAGCATGGATGGGCAGGAGGGGAGAGCCCTCCAGCTCTGGCCCCGGGATGGCGGGGGACCCCAGGAGCTCCCAAAATATGGAGCCTGAGGCTGACGGAGTGTGTCCGGGTGCAAGCACTCATGATGTGGGGAAGCCAGCGGTGACATCCCTGGACATGGTACCCATGGCAGCAAGGATACAGGTGCACAGCAGGTTCAAGGACACCACTCTGGCCTTCAGAGGAGGGAAAAAGCACGGCCCATGGGGCAGTGAGGGAGGGTGGAGAGCCGAAATAGAGTTCCCCAGCAGCAGGACGAAGGAGGGTCCTTCCTCTGGGAGGGACATGAGACCCCCTGGCTGAATCCAGGGTTGCAGTGGAGGGCTAGGACAGGCTCCCGTGGGAAAGCAGAGAGGTGGAGATCCAGCAAAGCCGCCGGCAGAAGGGAGGCACACAGTTGAAGACTCAGTCTTCCCAATCAACTTTTCTCCTTCTGACACAGGGCAAGGAGCAGAGTGCTACACAACCATTTTTTCGTGTATATATAGTTTAGCCCCACCATCCTTAGGCTGGGCTCTGAGCTGGTCCAGGGAGGAACGGCAGAGCAGTGAGTGTTGGTGTAACTTATGCGGCCCCTGGAGAGCTGAGGCTGCCCGTGGGGACCAGACTCGCCACCAGGGCAGGTGGGAACCCAAGCAATATTGCATTGGGTTTTCATGACAAGGCAGGAAAGTGTTTTCTAGTGCAGAAATCAGAAGCCTGCCCACAGTTTCAGGAGATGAGAGAAAAATAAAAACCCTAAGAGGTCAGCCAAAGGGATGTGATTTGTGGGTGAGTTTCTGAACTGGGACAGCAGAGCCTGGTGCTGGTCGCAGTGGAGCTGTGGCTGTGATGTCCCCAGAGCTGAGGACCTGCCATTTGCAGACTGGGAGCTGCTTCCAGCCAAATGCCAGAGCCTGGAAACGTCCTGGCATGCTCAGCATCCCCACTTTGTCTTCTTAGTGCCCTCTCCTCAAAAAAATCAAAACTGAATCTGGTATTTTGATGCTTCCTGATAAAAGTTACGTCTGTCAAAATGACCTTTTGGTTAAACAGCAATAGCTGGCATTAATCCTATTATTTCATCGCGATTATTATTGTTTTATCAACCCAACGCAGCTGCCGTTTCATCCTGCACTAAGTGAATTGAAGTTCTCAGCTGGGGCACGCCGTGCTCTCAGATGTGTGAAATGCTGATAGCTGCAACATAAATCACTGCTCCTTTTCCCTCCTGGGACCCCACACTTGACTCCAAGTCTACACTGAGATGGTCAGAAAAGTCAGCTCAGCAGCAAGAAAAATAATCTCTTTCCAGATGATGGATGCATCAGATGAAATTTGTGGTTATCTTTTGTGGTGCCCATGGGTCCTTGCAGCTGGGCAACGCAAGGACGCTCGCTAACTTCTGCAAAAGGAAGAGATGCAATAGAATTGCTGATGTCTTAAAAGAAATAACAAATAAATGTAAGACAGTTCTATTCCAAGACTGATTTAAGGCAGATAAAGATGAGAGCTAAAGCATTTCAAATCCAATCCAACAAAGTCCTTAAGCGCGTGCTTTAGGGCAAGCAGAAGAATAATGCCACCGACCTGAGGGGTTGTTTATCTGCTTGTATTTATGAGGGCGCTTAAGTGCTTTGCTGGGTTACGGTGTCAGGTGTGAGAGGTGAAACACCCCGCTCGCCCGCCTGGAATGACCTCGGAAGACACAATCACGCTGGTGTGAGCTGCTCACAAGCTTCACAGGGAGATGCACCCAGAAGAAGGTATGGCTGTGACAGAGGTAATAAGGATAGCAAAGAAGTCCTAAATAGATGACCAGGGGAGGTGGTGGGGTCTCATAGGAGGTCTTTATGAGCCAGTTAGACAAACGTCTGTCTGGTTTAGAAATCACTGATCCCACCTGAGGGCCCAGCATGGATTAGGTGGCCTTTTGAGGCCAATGCTAGCCTTGGTTTTGGTTTCTGTGCAAGGGAAGGTTGGATTCACAGGAGGTGGTCCTGCTGAGCCCTGCCTCTACGCTGCACTGACCACAGATAGATATGGGAACGGGTATGGGTACGAGCATGGGCACGAGCACGGGCGTGGACATGGGCATGGGCATGAGGATGAACGTGGACATGAGCAATGAGGTTAGGTCTGAGTCACTGTAAGGGCCCTCTGGGTCCCACCTGATAGCAGGTGCCTGGAGACAGTAGGAGCCCATGCTGGGACCAGGAACGTCCCAGCCCACGCAGTGAAGAAGTGACAATTATTCACTGGGGTAGTTCCCTTCCTCATCTCCCAAGGACCTCGTCTCCAGAGAGTTCAGCCAACTCAGCAAGTCCCTTCTCCTCTTGCAAACCTGCACCTGGGCTCCGGCCAAACCAAGGCTGAACCCCCCTCCCAGGACCAGGGTCACAATCTCGGAAGAGGACAAGCCTTAGAGGATCCCTCCGTATTTAGGCAACGGTGTCAGACGGCGCCTACTTCTTCTGCAACTCTTCATTTGTCCTTTACAAGGTTCTGTGATTTAAGAACGTGTGTTAAATCTTCTGCAACAATCAATTCAAATATACAAGTTTGGCTATTCAAATTACTTTTCCAAAAGTACTTTAAAATGCATTAAGTTATTAATTGCCTGCTGGCACTTTAATCAAACGGGAAAATTGACATAGCCAGAGGCATGTATTTTTGTGGAAAGGAAATTTATTTAAGAAGAAACAGCGGCTCTTACTGCTTAATTTAAACTGAGAAAACTGTGGAAAATCAACTGCTATGGAAAATTAATAAAACATTTCCAGCTGCAAACAGTGACTAATTGTACAAGATGAAGACTGCCTGGAATTAATAACTTGCAATCTTCTGTGTGAAGAACCCCCTACCAGTTCAATTTACTGGGAGATTAAATTACTTCTAAGTTTGCCATATTAAAACAGAACATGAATAAAATGTTAGTGAAAGCACATCTATTATTTACTGTCTGTGATATGGATATAATTATTTCCAAACAACCACAATGTGACGTGACTGGCAATATTTAAATTATTTGCTAGCAAATGTAGTTATACCACCTCGGTTCCTATAAAAGCAGCCCAAATGGGTTTCCACAGATGGCGTATTCCTGCCACGAGGAATTATCTCCCCACCCTCTGCCCCGTGGTGCCCAGCATCCCTGTTTCACTGCTCTTTTAGCGCCAACACCAGCGCCGCCATGCTTCCCCCACTGCCCCATGTCATAGGAACTCCATGCCTCCTTTGCTTTGCTCCATTTTTATTTTTTTTCCCCCTTTTTAAAGTTGACTGCGCTGAATACCTGGTGCAAACAAGAGCTTCGGCGGTGGCAGAGCATAATCGGGCAAACGCTTTCCCTGCGTGCAGGGGCTCCTTGCTGAACCCGGTGCAGAAAGCTCACCTGCGGAGCCGGCAAACTCAGGCTTATCTTTTTCAAAGCCTGCCAAGTTTATGGGGCGCATAAGCCTGTTCCAAGGGAGTAGAAAATAGGAAGGCAAAAAAGAAACAAATCAAGGTGAGAGGGTATTTGCTAAAACCCAAACAAAACCCAGCAGGATTTCGAAGCAACCTGAGAAGGAGCAGAAGGTGGGAGAGGCACGGAGGATGGAGGAGTTGACAGCCCTCGGGGACACCCACTGGGATGCCGCGCTGTGGCCCTGGTGGGTTGATGGGTGCTGAGATAAAGCAAAGAAAGAAGCTGTGCAATGTGTGGTTTAGGTGGAGGAGATTTTCAAAGCACCAAGCAAGCGAGAAATGAGGAGAGACCACCCGGAACATGTTTGGGGCTGATGTGGTTGACCACATGCTCACTGCCCTGCCATGAGATGCAAAACATTTCCAGGACCTTAGCATAAAATTGAGATCCCTAAAAGGACCCCAAAATACAAAGTGTTGTGGAGAGAGGGCACGGGAGGATATTAATGGGCTGTAGGGTGTCAGTCCTTGCCCCTCTGCTTGGAGAAGACAAGGAGATGCACTGTGTGGCAGCATCCCTGCTTTAGAGAGGGGAAACTGAGGCATGGGGCAACCTGGAACAGCCTATCTCTGGACGTCAGGCTGGGTCACTGTGTTGGGCATCTTGCAGTCACAGCCCTGGCAGTTGGACCCACTCCGTGTCCTTCTCTATCCAGCCATCCGCTGAAGGATGCCCAAGCTGACACCCCTGGGCTCGTGCCAAAGTGTTCTCAGGAAGTGACAAAAAGGGATGAGAGTGATGGCACTGGATGAACCGCAGCAGGAGTCACTCAACACCTCATTCAAATAGGAATAATTTATTTACCATTAAATGGGGCTGTCTTTAAAGCTTTGCCCAGGCATTATTAACTACAAGTGCAATAAGCCAAAGCTGCCCAGGCAGCGGTGTTGGAGAAGGACAGGACCAGCCACACCGCGCTGCCCCAAAACCCAACTCACACCTCTGCCACCTCCCTCTTCTACTGATGGTTTTCCGACGGGGCTCTTGCTGGGATGGGATCTCAACAGGAATCATTTACACTGGTGTCTGAAGGGATTTGGGCACGCTCTGTGAAAACAACAGTACTGCAAAAAAAGGGAAAGATGCTCTGTGGTAACTGTGAGCATCCTTATTTGCCGTTTATGAGTCCTAATCAGTCCTCCAATGTCCTTCCCAGCTAGAGGTGAGATGGTCCTTCCCACTCTCTGCCCAGAAGGGTCTCACCAGGTCTCACCGCTGAGCCCAAGCAGAAGGCTCTGCAGAGACAAGTCAGCTCGCTCCCAGCTCCTCAGCTTGAAACTTGGTGAAAAGTGGCTCATGCTCAGAGACAGCCTTTTGCAATGTTCTGTTCCAAGGCCCGCGCACGGTAATGAGCCTAATTATGGGCATCGGGCACTGAAAGGTAGGAAGCCTTCTCTGTCCGCAAACGAATGAGTTGTAGCTCAGATCTGTAGGTTAAGAGGGAGCATGCACAGATGGAGATGGGGTTTCCCAAAGACGCTTTCACATTTCAGTAATCGAGTGTGTCACATTTAATTGCCATAGGCCTGTCACTGTGCAAACCTGGGGGCCTCGCCTCTTGATGTCAGCTTAGACCCGATTGCCTAATTGCATTACCTGGGTAATTAGATAGAAATATAGTAGCCCAGTGCGGCACAATAGTGGGGATCCACCTCCTAACAGAATTAGCCTGGCTTTAACGTGGAAAACTTGTACACACACACGGGCACACAGAGATGTACAACTTAAACCAGCTGTAATCACACAGATTAGACCCAGGGGCTTGTTCCCTTAAAGAAATAGTTAGAAATCACACAAGTTTGGTTCCAAAGAGCCTTCTTTGTGCTGTAGTTTGGATCCCAGCAACTAGAGGTATCGACAAGCGTGGGGGCCACCATGCTCCCACCATGCAGCACCTTCGCAGGATCGCCCAGGAGCTCAGTCCAGGCCAGCCTGAGATGCTCCAGACCTGGAGGCACCAGCCACAAAAGTGCATTTTAGGCTGTGTGGAAGCGCGGCACTGGGAAAAGTGTGGGGTGCGATGGGCTTCCTCGTCAAGTCACGCTGGCGCTTGGTGCCAGAGTCACAGCAAGTCCTCTATGGTGGTAACAGGACCTGGAGAAGATGGAGAGGTGTTGCAGGCAGCAGAGGTCACTGCCACCATGACTTGTTGCCACCATGCCCTGCTGCCACCATGCCTACGGCCACTGTGCCTTTTTCTCAGCCAGGGAGGAGAATTAGCTTTGCTTTGGAGTGGGTTCAAGAACAAGAAGAAACCAATAATCCCCCCGCAGCAGGGTGCAAGTCTCATAAAAGCAAGCAGCTGTAACGCTCACCTGGAGACCTGGTGAGATTTGTTTGCCTGAAGGTCCCCTTTCCTTCCCGTAGGCAGAGAACTGGGGACGTGCCAGCCCACAGCCGCGTTGCCACTGGCTGGGGGCAATCGGCACCAACGTTGGCCATGATGTGACTGGTGAGGAGCAGGAGGAAAAAGGCATGTCCCCGTGGATGGTGGCTGGTATTTAAGGCAGGATTGGCCCCCTTTTCAGCCCTCACACCTCCGTTCACACCTGGCTGGGACAATCTGGGCTTCCTTTGCTTTGAAGGGCCATTCCCCATCCCACCTCATCTCTGCCCACACTTGTCCCACCCATTCCTACCACCCTCAACCATCACATTTCCCTCTGACGTGCCACCAACCCTCCCTTTCTCCCTGCCTTTTGTTGCTTCCTCCCCCCCCCCCCCCTCTCTTTTTTTTTTTTTTTTTTACCCTTAAAGAGCGAACAAAACACAACAAGAAAAAGCAGTGCCAAGCCGATCCTCTTAACCCAACGTTCTTACCCCGGGGAGGGCTCCGGCAGCACTGAAGCGCACGGCGAAAACCCCCACGCATTTTGTCCTGTTTCTTCATAGCAACTCGAGCAAATTGAAAGCCGCGGAGGGGTGTGCCCCCAGGCACTTGGTAAATCCACTTCCTTTGTCATAACAAGAACAAATCCCACCTTTGAAGTTTTTCCTTCTTGTTACAAGGGGAATGTCTTTTGTTTAATCCATTTTAGCCTTTAATGCCTGACCTGGATCAATCCTGTTGGGTAGATTACACACTACTCACACCGACTTTAAACTACCCTACAGGGATTTTTATTTTGCGCCCCCCCCCCGCCCCGCTCCCTGCCGCATTGGTGTGAGAATCTCAGCAATAATCGGCATTATGACTTTAGACCATCACTCACTTTGAAGGAGGAGACTGTCCTTTAACAAACGGGAGGGAGGGGGAGGAAACCCTCAAATATCAAACAGATTTAATCAGCTTTGAGGTCTTTCAATCGCATATTCATACCGGATCTTTATTAGTTATGAAAATCAGTGCAGAACTTGGCTGGGCTCTGTGTCTCCATGTCCTCCTTCTCTGTCTCATGCTCCATTTGGGACTGAACTCGCTCGCCCTCGCAGCCTTCTCGGTGCTGATCTGGGGGAAAGCCTGGGAAATACTAGTCCAGGACTGCTGCAACAAATTGTCAGGGTGTCCAGCACCCACAGCACTGCACTGTCCTCCTCCATCCCATTGCTCATGCAAGTGGAAGATGCTGCAAATTGCTACCAGGATGACCCAGGTGCCCTCCTTGATGACCCAGACATGTGCGATGCCTCACGGAGGGTAAATCTGTACATGAACCCATACTGTCCATCTCATTAAGCCTTACATTAGGACTTGCTGTAAAGAGGTGACCTCAGCTCTTGCCAGCTCCTTGTTTTGCAAAAGAACCTGTAGCTTGGGCTTCCTTTCCTCTCTAGTAGCTACTTATAGCAGATATGTCCTGTCCTGAAGCCTTCTCCTGCCTGCAGTATCTCTCTTCTTGATAGCATTGAAGCATCGGCTGTGCCGTAGGTCTTGTTGGTAGAGTAATGCTGGCTTCCTTGCTTTTTCTTGTGGTTTAAGGCCAATCACCAGCCTTGTTCTTGAAGGGATACAAAGCAACAGGGCTCAGGCGCATGCAGGGCTTCAGGAGACCTCCAGAGGTGATGGCCAGCAGCATTTCCCAGTCCTCCCCAGCTCTGGCACCAGGATGGAGCTAATAACACTTCTGTCAGCCTTGCTTTGCTGCTGGTGGACACAAAATCGGTGCTGGGGAAGGTCAGAATGACCCAGTCTCTCCCCAGGAGCTCCCTGTCCTGGAAAGCTGCAAGGCTGAAGCTCCACATGGTCATTGCTCTTCCAACTCAAACCACTTTTGCCTCAAGTGCAGTGGTTGCTGTTTTGACCTTTCCCCAAGGAACAGGAGGGCCAACTCCTGCTCCAGGACGCTTGTATCCCATCTCCCCTCACCAGCCATGGCCCAGGATCACTTCTGTTCCTCCCCTCTGGACTCTGTCCAAGTTGCTTACAATGTTTTGAAGCCCCAATCTGGACACAGTGCTTCCCCTCATGCCTGGTACGAGCACATGAGGCAGGACAACTCCCTGCCAGGGCTCACACGTGACTCTCTTTATAATAAATCCCCAAATTAATTTTTTCTTCAGTGCCACGTTGGCCTTAGGCTGCGATTTGCTCTGCTTTCACAACCTGGCCCCCAATGCTGCTGCTTCCCCATCTCTTCTCCATTTTACACTTGTGTGTCTAATTTTTTCCTCCTAGCTGTACAGAGAAGCCCTGGACCTTGAGGACTTGTGTCTTCTTGTTTCTGACCTCAGTTCTTCAGGGTCATTTGGGATTCCTGTACAGAATTTCTGATCTCTGCCCCTCTCCAAGCTCCACAGCAGGCAGGCATACCAGCTCAGTATCTCATCCAACCAAGCACGAGAAGGCAAATGGAAGAGATTAAATGACCTGAACACCAAGGACTTCTTGTATTTCAGCCCTTAAAAAACTCCAAACCTCTGTAAAATATGATCCTGCCCTGTTGTCCCAGCGTGTGGCTGAAATGAGGCTAAGACAGAATTTGGGACTTCCCCAAGTGGGGATGGGGGGGGGCGGGGTGTAAAAGGGAGACTTCTCTACCTCCTGGGAACCCAGCTAAGTAGTGAGTTGTAACCAGACTCTGTGCCACTAAGCAGGCCCTTTTTAAGAGCTGGGAAGACGTGAGGACCTTGAGGATGTGGGATTCCCATCAGAGACCAATGAATGCTAAGACAGGATTTTGCCAAAGTTGGGTGACTGAGGGACATCTTAGACCCTCACCCCTCCAGCAGCTCATGACCAGCAACCAGCCAAGGTCAACCCAAGCACCCATCCCACAAGAGGTGGGAACCGTCTGCTCATTTGGGGACTTGCCAACAGGAGCCACAGAACACCCACCAGGACCCTGCTGCATCACCCTAGGGGAAAAAGCAAAGAGTAAGACCATTTTACAGCAAAAATACCTCCCTGGGTGAGACTGGCCATGGGTTGACCATGGCCATGGGCACAAGACTTTCCATCCCCATTCCTGACAGCACCAGCCTGGGGGATAAAGTGGCTTTTCCTTGGCATGCATCAGGCCAAGCCCCAGCGATGGAAGTGGCAGAACATTTTGGCATGTGGAGTCAGCGGCCAGCTCAGGAAGGGGCTGGTTAGCCCCTAGACATCCCTCAGGACAGTCGAGTAAGGAACCATCTTCTTTCACTTTTTATGAGATTGATATGCTTTGAAATTAGTAACCCTCCATTAGCTCTCCAAATAGCTCTGAATCATTAGGGTCAGTACGTCTGCACTCCTCCAAATGAGCTTTTACCTGAATTAGCATCTCAAAGAGGCAGGACTCCCTTCCCTGGTTTTAATTCCAGCGTCTTGCTGCACATCAGGATGGTTTTGGTGGCCAATCCAAGCCCCGCATCCCAAATACATTCAGGGTAACCTGCTGGCTTGTTTAAAATGTTCTTTTCCCTTCCCATTCTTTACTAAATGCCTATTATATTAATGTTTAAAATCCATTTAAGTTCATCATGGGTGGCTTTGTGAAAAGACACCGGCTCCATCATTGTAATTAGATGATTTATTGCCCTCTCGTGGTGACACACGCTAACTAGAGAAGCTGTGATTTAAATTGGATGATCTTTCCAAGAGTGTTTGAGTGAGAAATAAAGGGAGAATTATTAATACTATTAGAGAGCAGCGGCGTATATGTGTGAGGGATATACTGTGCTAGGAGAGGGATTAGCCAAAACTTGCTGGTTTGCAGCTGAGCCCTGCTTTCGGGTATCTGGCCCAACATGGGACCAACATCTCCCGTCAGCCAGAGCTGTGAGCGGGGCAAGGTGCTGGCACAGCGATGAGCAAGTCATAAAAACCAACATGTTAGCCAAAATCACTGGGTCTAGAGTGGGAGAACATGGGGCAACCTCCACGCTTGGATTTACTGCTCTAGCCCAGCCAAGCGTCCTGCCTCTGCCCCACGAATGGGGCCACCTCTGCCCTCCCTCCTTTTTGGAGGCTGTTGGCCAAAGGAAGAAGTGAAGGGGTTTAATTTTTTTTTTAATTGAAATTTCGGTTCCTTTCTTCTCCCCGCTGATTAAAATACATTAAGCGCTACCTGGGTTACAAACCTTCCCTTCGAGCATGCAACCCTCCTCGTCCCCACTCTTGGGAAAGCTAGATGACTCCCAAAGTTAGCCCACTGTAAGATGATTTCCCATCAGTGTAAGTGAATCCACATTACCATTTTTCTCTGATTTATTTAAAAAACCAGGCAGGCCGGAACTGCAATAATTTGGTATAAAACCCAAGTATAGACCTAGCCTGGAGCTGTTATTCAAATGCCTGGGTTAATACAGTGTAAAACCGTGAGCACATCCTCTTACGATGGGGCTTAAATCTTTTAAGAGTGGCTTATATCAATCTAGTTTAAGTCAATTCCTCGCCAAGTTAAGCTAAATTGAAAGAAGCACTCAGACCCCAAACACAGAGCCGGTGTTACCTAATCTCTTTGCACATAGCAATGGCTTCGGCCAGGTGCCTGCCGGCACAGTGGGAGGAGACAGGGTACCAGGGAGCCTTGCCCAGACCCAACTGAGTACCAGGGCAGAAAGTTTCCCAATTTGATCCTTACTGCTCTTTGCAAACACAGGTGCCCCCTCTCAAAGGTCCTCTTTCTTTGCTGGAGGCCATGGCATGATCATGTCCTTGGAGAGGTCTCCAGCTGACCGTGCCTTTGCAATGAGCCTTCATCCCCAAATCATAAGCATCTGCTCTTTAAACTTTGGAGAAAATCTCTAACGTTGGGCTGGTCCAAAGCAGAGTGCAAGGCTAAAAACCAGCAAGAAATGGTTTCCTTGCAGGAGGTAACTGCTCCAAAGGAAGAGTGAGACACTGTGGATGGATGCCCTGTGACCACCAAACAGTGTGTGCAGTTGGGGACTTTCTAGTGGTAAAGGAAAAATAAAGAAAAAAGCTTTTCTCCTACCTGGCACAAAGCCTGGAGGCCACACACCAGCTCCATGCCCAATTGCATGAGCTTTGCTGTCAAACTGGGGTCACGCTGGCTGGCAGGAGGCCCAGGAGCTCCTGTCAGGAGCATCGTGACCTGCACAGAGGTAAACTTCTTTGCGGTAACTAAATAAAGCCAAGCCTTGATTTTTGGCATAGTCATTATGAAGCTCCTTGGTTGGGTCCCACGAGCACATGGGCCATCAGCCTCAGATGCACCAGCAGCCTTCATCTCTGGCCTCCTCACCCCCCAGGATTCCCCACCTCAGTGCTAAGCAACACCTTTCCAAAAGACAGAGGCAACCCCAAACGTTGTGACCGCCAAACGCTGCCTTAACTTGTGTTCAGCCACAGAGACCTCCTGCCCTCTGCATCGCCTACCGACAACAGGGAGGAAACTTGAAGTCACTGCTGGGGAACCCATCAAAATCCCTTGGGAGATCCTCAGGTGATTCAATAGACACCATTTTGAGGGTTCCTGTTCCCACAGAACTGGAGTTACTCTTTGGGCTGGACAAAAGCCAGTTTTTAATCCATTTCATGTACACTCGCTCACATTTGGGTGAGCGATAACTGTGAATATAAAGCCATATGGAAAAAATAACCCTCTGCAGAGCAATGCAGAGCAAGAAACCTGCTGCTGAGTACTTTGAGGACCGCTAAATAAATAAGAAGTCATTACAGACAGCCACACCGCTGAAATACAGAGATTAATGAACCGACTCCTCTACCTCCGTGGTAGAAAAAGGCTGGGGCTGGGGGGGAAGCTACGGCAGGACCAAAATCCTGGCTGTAATGAGCTGGGGGGTGGTTTTCCTGTGAGTTTTGCGTGCAATCAGCCAAAAGGACCAACCTGTAACTAAAAAACATCCCGGGCTACCCTGCAGCCCTGCTCGATGCTCCCATAACATGCAGTTATCCTTAAGGCTCTTCAGGCTGGCACTTGGGAAAGGAGCACCATTTACCTGCAGAAACAACACCCTTTAAAGAAAGAGGGTTATTCTTGTTCTCTCCTAGGGCCCAAAAGGCACCTTGTGGGTTTTTTCCCGGGTGATGCTCGCTCTCCTGGGCGGCAGGGACCTGGGCGAGCATCCCTGCGCCGGCCAGGCTT
>NW_009260191.1:689607-690894 GCF_000687185.1 Egretta garzetta
CTCTTCACACATAGCAATGGCTTCCGCCAGGTGCCTGCCGGCACAGTGGGAGGAGACAGGGTAGCAGGGAGCCTTGCCCAGACCCAACTGAGTACCAGGGCAGAAAGTTTCCCAATTTGATCCTTACTGCTCTTTGCAAACACAGGTGCCCCCTCTCAAAGGTCCTCTTTCTTTGCTGGAGGCCATGGCATGATCATGTCCTTGGAGAGGTCTCCAGCTGACCATGCCTTTGCAATGAGCCTTCATCCCCAAATCATAAGCATCTGCTCTTTAAACTTTGGAGAAAATCTCTAACGTTGGGCTGGTCCAAAGCAGAGTGCAAGGCTAAAAACCAGCAAGAAATGGTTTCCTTGCAGGAGGTAACTGCTCCAAAGGAAGAGTGAGACACTGTGGATGGATGCCCTGTGACCACCAAACAGTGTGTGCAGTTGGGGACTTTCTAGTGGTAAAGGAAAAATAAAGAAAAAAGCTTTTCTCCTACCTGGCACAAAGCCTGGAGGCCACACACCAGCTCCATGCCCAATTGCATGAGCTTTGCTGTCAAACTGGGGTCACGCTGGCTGGCAGGAGGCCCAGGAGCTCCTGTCAGGAGCATCGTGACCTGCACAGAGGTAAACTTCTTTGCGGTAACTAAATAAAGCCAAGCCTTGATTTTTGGCATAGTCATTATGAAGCTCCTTGGTTGGGTCCCACGAGCACATGGGCCATCAGCCTCAGATGCACCAGCAGCCTTCATCTCTGGCCTCCTCACCCCCCAGGATTCCCCACCTCAGTGCTAAGCAACACCTTTCCAAAAGACAGAGGCAACCCCAAACGTTGTGACCGCCAAACGCTGCCTTAACTTGTGTTCAGCCACAGAGACCTCCTGCCCTCTGCATCCCCTACCGACAACAGGGAGGAAACTTGAAGTCACTGCTGGGGAACTCATCAAAATCCCTTGGGAGATCCTCAGGTGATTCAATAGACACCATTTTGAGGGTTCCTGTTCCCACAGAACTGGAGTTACTCTTTGGGCTGGACAAAAGCCAGTTTTTAATCCATTTCATGTACACTCGCTCACATTTGGGTGAGCGATAACTGTGAATATAAAGCCATATGGAAAAAATAACCCTCTGCAGAGCAATGCAGAGCAAGAAACCTGCTGCTGAGTACTTTGAGGACCGCTAAATAAATAAGAAGTCATTACAGACAGCCACACCGCTGAAATACAGAGATTAATGAACCGACTCCTCTACCTCCGTGGTAGAAAAAGGCTGGGGCTGGGGGGGAAGCTACGGCAGGACCACA
>NW_009260191.1:691290-698177 GCF_000687185.1 Egretta garzetta
CCCGCCCCAGCACCCAGCCCCTTCCCCTGCACCGGCCAAGGACCCAGGTACCGGTTTTAGGTCATTTCTGCAGACCAGAGGGTTTTGCTCGTGTTGTGCATTACAGAGCGGCAGCAAATATTGGACGTGGGCGGTGAATACGAATTTATTCTGGAAAGAAGTTTAGGCTGTCAGCGTTATCCCGGGTGCATTGCTGGCCGTGGCCTCCAGAGCATCATTGGGATTGATCCCAAAGCAGCTCTACCCCCATCCCAGGCTGAGGCTGGAAAAGAAGGGGCTCCCCAGGAGCACCGGATGGTGTTGAGCACGCTGGAGCTGGGCACAGCTCCTGCAGGTGGTGGCTCCACCAGTCCGTAAAGAGATGCAAGGTCACCTCCTTGTTCCACCCAGAGCAGTCGTCTGCTGGGAAAAAAAACACCGGAAAAACGTTGCTTTTTATAGGATAGGTTAAGGCCAACATTCAATTTGGGATGGTGGGGCGCAGTGTGGGGGCGTTGGGACACCCTACTGTAAGCACAACTTTTTGAAGCAATTTGCAGGAGGAAAAGCAATGCTCCACCTTCAGACATGATTTGGGGCTAACCAGTCTGGATCCCACCACGTTCTGGTGCCACCGGCACTGGCATGCCACAAGTACCCTCATCCCCAGAGACCCTACGGCAGCAAAACAGGTAATTCCCTTAAACCAACTGGCCAAAGAGGGATGCTCTGTGAAGAAATCCCCACGGCTTTTCAGCTTCATGGATGGTGTTCAGGAGATGCCGGGGGTGCTTTTCCCTGGGGCTGGGTGCGCAGCCTGCGGTGGAGGGGAGGTGGCCACCTGCCCAGGGCGGCACCGGGGTGATGAGCAGCCGCTGCTCCGTCCAAAGCTCTGCAATGCAGCCCTCGGCCAACGAGCGTCTTCAGGTCCGATCCAGCTGGGCAGGAGTTGGCGAGCAGCCCTTTAATGGATATTTTCATAAACAACAACGTTTTCAGCCCCAGCTTTCTGATTTTGTTCCCATCAGGAACAGACCATTACCTTGTGAAAAAATTAGAGAAGGGAAAAAATAGCTCCTTTTTTTGCTGCAGCAAATTCGTGGACGCACAAAGGGACTTGTAAGGCACAGTATTTATTTTTTTTTTATCTGACATATCCACTTGCTCAGCCTCACATTGTCTTATCTACCATCCCGATAAGAGCCCCAGAGAAAAACCCAGCAGAGAAATTAGCAATCAAGAGCTATTTTATCAGGTCCGTGTGACAAACACGGGGACAGAGAGCAGCCTGTCCTTTGGCCCCTTGGAGATAGGGGTGCCTGGAAACCAAAGGGCTGTTTTACTAAACAGGTCAGAAAGATGACGTGGCTTTGGCTTTGGGTTTGTTTTTTTTTTTCCTGGTACCACTTCTGCAAACACCCGGCGCACCCACACCCACACACTGCAGGGAGCGGCAGGTTCAAGCCCTGGTAACCGGAGGGTGCTTGACCATGGAGTGAGTGTAGAAAGTCTTTGCTTCAGCAAAAAAAAAGGCATTTTGGGGGCTGAACCCTCAGCTTGGTTTTGCCCCAGAGCCCCCAAGGGAAGATACTCATCCCCAACTGCCTATCACATTACCGGCACGGCAGCACACGGAGTGACCTAGCTGCTCCCTGCATCCAAGCAGCATCCCCCCAGATCTCTTCTCTGCAAATGCAAAGCCCACATAGCAAAAACCCCCACAACTGCCTGGAGATACTGCAGAGAAAACCACAGATGGGCTGGTCTCCAAACCTGGGCAAGAGCCCTTTCCCAGGCCAGGTCAGGGTCTGGCACCATGCGCCCCCACCCAGATATCCCTACCAGAGCCACGCTGCGTCTTGCAAAGTGAAAAACCAGCAAGCTGCAGATCATCAAGTTAACCAGATCAATATTATCCAAATTTCTATTTTTTTAAAGAAAAAAAAAAAAAAGAAAAAGATTGCCCATAACCTTCAGCGGTGACCTTTCTGCGTCTCGCTGATGAGATTCAGCAGCCTGCCTGCCAAGAAGGAGTCGCAGGACTTGCCAAGCGCTATCGAGCAGCGTGCCCTCATGACTCAGGGGGATTTCGTGCCTTATCACATGTGCACTGCAGTGATTTCCACCGTCACGGGGGGAAGCAGGAGGTCACATTCACAAATGTTGTGCAAAAATCCTTAATTACTCCCCCAAGGGCTGTTTCAGAGCTACTATAGGGCCAAAAGCGAGATTGAAAAATGTTCGTTTAAAGAAGCTGGCAGACAGATGCGCCCGAATCACGGAGTCGCAATATGGTCCCTGACCTTAAAGCAGGGCATTGGGAACCTGACCACCATGTAATGAAAGCAGAGGATGGAAGAGCTTTAAACCAGCCCTTCTCATCAAGCCCTGCAAGGGAGGCAAACGTGGCGGGGAAGATGCGATGGAGAGATTTTTCTGGCCGGTGATTTCGCTCTGTGCAACATGCACTGATGCCAAGAGAGGGCAGCCCAAGCCACCACATCACTGCCTGGCTTTTCCCAAAGCTGTACACCAAGCTATTAGGATGCTGTGAGCAAGCAAGGGGAAAAAAAAAAAAAAGAAAAAAAAGAAAGAAAAAGGAAAAAAAAAAAAAAGAGGGTGGGGGGGAAAAAAGCATTTTTAGCCCAAATCCCAGGCGCAAAAACGCCAGGAGAGAAAATACAGGGGGAAGCCAGGAGGAGCCCCCAACTTTGGAGGGATGGAGAGGCTGAAGCCGTGAGGTTGCAGACTGCTTATGGGCAAGCAAATTTTAGAAGGTGTGAGGTTAATCCGTACCCTGCTAATAAGGGACCGTGAGGGGGGGACGTGCGCTGAAGTGAGGTGCCCCGATGCAATGGCTGCGTTGCACCCTGTGCGAGGGAAGATGAACCGAGGGTCCAGGGGGTGAGGGGCTTGGATGCTTTGTTTTCAAAATGTTTCAGGGGAAAAAAAAAAGCTGGGTAAGTTTCCCATAAATCAGGTTCCTGTGCCCACGGGAGCAGGTCGTGGCTACGTCACCCCGCAGAGGGGGGAGCGGTGATTTTTCATGCAGGTGCCTGGGGTTTCGGTCTCCCCCGAGCCCATAAAAGGCCTTTTCATTGCAGATGGAGGCAGCTTTGCACATTTCCAGAGCCTTTAATAAATAGTGACAATAAAATCGGTGGAGATAGGGGTGATGGACTGTGTCAATGTGCAAACATGTCTTCGGGACATTTCCAAGCAAGCGGCTTTAGCTCAGCTGCCCTAATTGTGGGGGGAGAGGCAGGTGGGGTCCATCACACTCCTCCGGCGATTCAAAACGCGCGTTATTCCCAGCCCCAACCGAAACACTGAGCTCCTTTCTTCCATTTCAATGCAGATTTGGCCAGTCTTAGAAAGCGGGCATGTGTGGCTCAGGGCAAGAGAATGGCACTTCCCAAGCGATTGCTCCCGGAGGGCTCGGGGAAGGGTTTTAGCCCTGTTTGTGGCGCTGGGTATTTTCTTTTCTGAAAGAGAACAAAACCACAAGATTGTTTTTTTTCCTCTCGCAGTGCCCAGCTGAAGTTGGGCTACATCCAAGCGAGTGTTCGGATGTGGCGTTGGTGAAAATCCGGGCTGTCGAGATGAGGATCTGCCCCTGAAGTCTCTGAATTTTACACGGCCAAAGTAAATTAATCAGGAAGAAAAAGAATTACCCAGCAAACTCCCTTGACGTGTTGTACCAATTTAAAGCAATGTTAATGTTGATTTATTGATTTGGAAAGGTACTTACATTTATAAAAGCAGCAAGGGCTTGTCTATAGTGCCAATAATGGAACAGAGACCTGCGGTCTGTAACCCTCTTAGTCCCTTATCAGCGCCTAAAATTCATCATGTGAGAAGGATGCGAAGGGAAAAAAAAACAGGAAACTTTATTTTTCCTTAAAAAAAAAGGAGGCTAAGCTACGTTTCCAGTAAAGGCCAAGATACTGTGTGATGAGCCAACTATCCTGCAAAGAGCCAAGGAGTTAACTAGGCTGGAAATCAAAGAGACAAACGGATGGAGCAGCGAGATGACTGAGGCTCAGGGATCAGTTACTTGAACAACACCGTAAATCCCTCAAATAGCCCCAGAAGCAAAAGATGGTGCCCCCAGGGATTCAGCCATATTCCACAGTATTTCCCAGGCATTTCCAGCAGGAAAGGTGGGAGCAAGGAGCAATTTATGGGGGCATCTTGGTATTGTATGAGGGGTGATGCTCTAGGGCTGGCTGAATTTAAGCACAGAGGATCTGTGAATAAACTTGGAACGACCTTCCCCAAATTCAGGAGGTTTAAGTGTATATTTTATGGCAGAATTTGGTTTCTGAAAAGCCCCAAAGGTCAGAGTTGGTTAGCAAAAAATCCCACTTTTCAGCAAGAAGGGCTTTTTGGACATGGCTGGGCAGCTTGGCAAAGCTGATGCCAAGCGAACAAAGGTTTCAAGAGCAAAAAGGCTGAGAGATGCTGGATGCCAAGAGCCTGGCAACGGCCATGGACAGAAATCCCTGTGGACACTGCGGGACAGGGTTGGCCGTAGCTTTTTTCCCAGGTCACTGCAGCTCCCTCTGCTTGGTGGCTTGGAAAAGATTCATCGGTGGGATGGAGGCAGGAGGAAAAGCCCCTTACGCGGCAAAGACAAACCAATAACCTGCTGTTAGAGATGTGGGAATAAAGAAATGTTTCAGAGTAGAAGGCAGAAAATGAATAATTTCTCATGGATCCAGCATAGCCCAGGTGAAATAGGCAGTGCAGAAAGGACTTGCTTGTCCAAGAAGATCCATATAAGCTCCCCCAAGTTTGATCAAACTCCTTACCAGCTTTTCAAAGCAAAGGAGGAAATTGAGCTTCTTGCACAAATTCTGCCCCTGGGATTATTCCAGGCTAGACAAACCCAGAGAGGATAGAAAAGCAAGAATTTTCTCAGCCTGGACATCCCCCCCTGCATCCTGTGGAACTCCTGGATGGAGCCCCCGTGTCCCCCCATGCCCAAATACGTCCCTGGAGGATGGGATACCCCGTCTGCCGTGGCAAAGAGGGAGGTTGCTCTCTCAGCAGACAAATTTTCCAGAAATTGTACAAGCCGCAGAGGTTGTTTCAGTTACTAAATGATTAAAGCATCTAATCTCTGGAGCGATGAGGATGAATATGGTTAGAAAAAAGGGGATATTTGGGGAGGGGAGAGGGCTCCTCCAGCATCTCTCTGGGGGCTGGGCAATAGGAGCTCTCCAAAAGAGCCCCAGATAAGTAAGACATCATTAATAAATCAATGACAGGGAAACGAAAATGGAAGTAGATGAATCAGCGAGCTGATCAGGTCACAAATGAAAAATAGCACATCTGCTGCCGCTTTCAGTGCATTAACAAATAAGGCCACTGGCTCAGACACACTAATGCTTGGAATAATGAAGCTTCAAGAACGATTAGAGCATAAATCACTTTTTTTTTTTAAAACGTAGCCGGTCCCTCCCCGACCATCGGGAGACATATCTGCTGCGTCCCAGGCGTTCCCGGCAGCTGCCGGCCGGCACAGTGGGTAACCCCACTGCCCTCTTCTGCTCCTGGTTGCTATAGGGTTGACTCCCACCAGCTGAATGCACCAAGCCACGGCTAATCCACACGTTCAATCCATGCCAGCAAATGCCTGTGACCTCCACACCGACCCACTCGCCGGCTGGATGCGACCCAAGTGCTTTCCCCTCTTCCTTTCCCACTTGCATTGATTTGGGGGTTTATTTGCATTGAAGAAGGCAGAGACATCAGGCTGCAAAATAATCATAGAATCATGGAATGGCTTGGGTGGGAAGGGACCTTTAGAGGTCATCTAGGCCAACCCCCCTGCCATGTGCAGGGACATCTTCAACTGGACCAGGTTGCTCAGAGCCCTGTCCAACCTGACCTTGAAAGTTAATCTGCTCCGTGTTACCCGCTTGGATTTTGGGAAGGGAGATGAAATGACTTTTCCCTGTTACATAAAAAAAGCAGAGAGCTGGGAGCAGCCCCAGCATTAACCCATGGGGTTTCCCTGAGGACCTTGGCTTTGGGTGCAGGGACACGAGGGCGAAATCGTTGCAGGTGGACCCACGCCACGTATTGCACGTTGCGAGCTGACACTGAAGAGCCACAGCTCACGAACTCCTGCATTTTTCATCCTTCTCCCTATGCATATTTCCCTGGCTCCCCGTTATCGATCACGGTGACATAGCCCGACACGGCACCCCAAAGGCTCATCCATCAGCTCTGTGCCAGCCGCCCTGCCGAAAACCAGCCTCTGAGGGCATTTTGGGGACACAACCTGGAGATGTTGGCACCGTTTGGACACCCACAGCACGACTCATGGATGTGACCAGGGGGTCTCCCCTCCCGGCTGCTGCCCAATATCTCCCTGAGCATCCTCCATCCCCTTCCCCGGACACCACGGTCACTCACACGTAAATGAGGAGATCCATAAGCTAATCAAGCTGCTTCCCCTCCGGGCCTGATAGAGAATGGATCGGTATTGGTGTTTCTATTTTTAAATACACAAGAAGTGCCTGGGTGCTATAGCAATAGGGTCACCAGCGTCCTCGGCTTCACTGAGTCGTGACCCCATTACCAACCACTGGGGTGCGTAAAGAGAAGCACAGCCTGTGTGTGGAAATTTGGCACCCAAAATATCGATGGGAAGAGGCAGTTCTTCAGCCCCTGAGGACAACTGGCCTGGACAACTGCTCAGGCTGTGAAAAAAAAAAAAAAAAAATGGGGGAAAAGAGAAGAAGAGAATCCGCAGGCTCCTGGCATGGGGACTACGGCGTGGACCACCAAGCTGCATCGCCCTCTGGCCCATCTGGGGCTCATCCTGACACTGAGCTCCTTCACTCAGCCCCGCAGCAACATTCCCCCAAATAATGATTATTCCACAGCAGCAGCCG
>NW_009260191.1:698701-699760 GCF_000687185.1 Egretta garzetta
ATTTAAGATCAGGTGGCAGCAAAGAACTGCTGGGGAATATCAGGGGGTTCCTGGTCCTGAATGAAGAGGTCTGCTCTCGCTCCGAGATGCTCCGTTTATTCCCGCGGCAGCTGCCTCTAGATTCACACTAAAAGGCAAAGGACCAGCCAACTACATTCATTCATTAGGAAAAGCATCGCGAAGGAGCCTGCTCAGGCTGCGATTACCTATTTGCAAGCGATATTAATCACTGAAGCAAGAACTAATTATGTGGTTCACTCATTTTCCCTTTCCCTTCAACGGCTCCACCATGAAACCCCGGAACTGATCGGTAGGGAGTTGGGCTCTGCCATCGCGATGGCACAAAGTGCCTCCTCCTTCCACCAAGGAAAGGTCCAAGTGATTTAAGAGGAGCCCGTGAGAGCTGCGGGAGCATCACGGCATTTGTGTGTCAAACCCAAACCTTAGCTGTGATCGTCCGGGAGATTTGCACCCGGAGCCAAATGGGCTTTGCACTTCACGAGCCTCCAAGGTGAAGCCCCACGTTGATGTGAGACATTGGGGCTGTGCAAAGGGGTTTGGGGGGGGGAAGCCCCCGCTGATCCCTCCACCCCTTCCCCACCGCTGGCTCCCCTTAGGGGGAACCCCTGAAACATCCTCTGAGCATCCTCTGCGCAAGTCAAAGGGGTGCAGCTTACATGTGCCCCAAGGCAACAGCCCTGGCAGCCCCGCGGCACCCGGGTGCACGCTTACGGTTTGGGAGAAGAAAAAGGAAAATTCAATTCATATTTTTTTCATCAGTAATTACAGACACCCATCCCAGGGCGACGTGACTGCACTTCTGAATTTTTTTAAAGGCGCACTTTCATGTTGGGAAGTGTTTAAAAATGTGAATTTCAACCTAAAAAGAGCACCTGGGGTGTGCTTTTAAAAAAATGCCCATCCTTCAAGTCCAAAAGGCCCCTCTGGTTGCCTGGCATGGCAGGGCAGGGTGCTTCCAGCAGAGCCAGGGGCTGCTGAAGTGGAGCCCCAGGAAAGTGAAACAAGGGAAAGGGAAATGGGAAAAAAAGGGAAAGGAAA
>NW_009260191.1:700178-702315 GCF_000687185.1 Egretta garzetta
GGGGTGGGGGTGGGGGTGGTGTTCCGGTTCTGCTCCCATCAATCAGCTTTGTGGGAAAGGCAGTCTTGAAAAAACAGGGATAAAAGGCTCTAGTGCTACTGAGGTCTCAAATTTGGCAGAGCTCGAAGCAATAACAAGCTGCCCTGCTAATATTAGAAGGGGCTCGCAAGATAGAGCGCTCAACCTCGTGCCGTATGATGGTGGTTTTGTGCTGGAAAACCCCAAGGGTTTGCTTTCTGCTTGAGCTCCATGGGCCCAGCTCTGCCAAACCTCCAGGCCCCACAGGCAGGAGGAACCCCCATGACTCCAGGGAGCACACGGGATTTGGGGAGCGTTGACCATGGGGAAAAGTGGCGGTGCCCTGTACCCACAAGCGATTGCTCTGAAATTGCCATCGAGGGGCTGCTGGTGAGCGGCATCGGGGTCTCCAAGGTTGGGGTTTGGGAAGGAGATGGCGCTTGGTTCGGCTGCCGCCCGGCTTTGCCGCTCCATGCCCATTCTTTTCCATTCCAGCTGCAAAAGCGCCTGTCGAAAGGGGTTTCAGACCCGATAAATCCAACCTCAATTTAGTGCCTGTTACACTCCGCAGGGAGAAGGACGACCCTGTCCAGAAAAATGCACTTGCTGATTTTCATCCTTTTGATTTATAGAGCTTCTAGTTTAAGAGATGTTCCTCTCTTCTCCAAACGAAGCAGATGCCGACAGCTCCATCCATCACCCAGGCTGTCAGAGGCCCAGTGCTTTAAATAAGCTATTAAAGTGAGATCTAGCTGGTTAACAGTCATAACAGACCAGAAATCAGAGACTTTAGTTACTTCAGTGCCCAGTGAAATTAATTTCCTTTTAATGACCAGGGACCAGAGGGAGAGATCGCTCCGGTCTGGGAGATGCAAAGATATTTCTGACCCCAGAGGTGGCCGGAGCATCGGCCATAAGCGTCTGCCCGTGCTTGCTCTGGAGGGGAATCCGTCTTCGTTACTGATGGCAAAGCCTAATTAACAGTCTCAAACAGCACGGAGCTTGGCCGGGGAAGGAGGCGGCAGCCCTTTCCCTGGCATCCCCCAGGGACCCAGCGGTGACCCGCTGGGGATGCGCAAGGGTGAGACAGGTATAAACTGCAATGAGACCTGTACAACTTCACAGCTTTAAATAACTTTTGTTATCTACTACCGATTTTTGGTTATCTATTCTACTTACCTTTTCTACTACCTATTTTTTGTTATCTACTCCCTAAAATCTGTAACCTATTCTGCTTTTTGTTTCCCTAAAGGAGATGCTCACTACTTATAAAATGAGTGTTGCAACAGATGTTAAAGATGAACATTTTCTTGTATTATTAACCCTTGGACTTGTTTTGGTAGGTGCTAAAATAACCTGTGCTGTTATCCAAAGCTTATTGCGTATGCATGACTAAAGAAAGGAACGTGATCCAAGTGGGGTTATCTACGGGAAAGTCCTACGGAAAATTGAAACAGAACATAGTTACTGCAATTATCTAAAAGGAAGTCTATTACTGTATGATAAAACTGTGAGAATAATGATGGGGGCTCGTACGAGTCATGCAGAGGATCAAAAAAGCTAATTCTACGTCATAGCTTGGGAATTTAGAAATCGTATTTTGACCTTAATTCACGGTGGTTCACTGTTCAAAACAGATTTAATAAATGGATTATAGTACTTCTTAATTAAAAATTCAAACTCTTCCTGCTGGGCTGGGCTGGGACGCCAGCGAGGACAGCTTCCATGGCGCTCTGCCCGGCAAAGCCCCATCACGGCCCCAACGCAACCGACATCGGTGGCAATGCAACACGTTCCTCCGCGTTTTCTTTTGCTCCCAGCTCCTCACAGGAAAATCCCAGCACTTTGTCTTTTTTAGTGAGCCCAGTGTCCTTGTCATCTTTTCCCTTTCGATTTCCACCAGCCCGTTTCATCCCTTCCCACCCCACCATCTGTCTTGTCCACCTTCACTCCTTAATCCAATCTCCCCGCTCGTATCACCTTGCCTCCGTGCCGCGGCTGATTTATTTCGGAGCAGCCGGTTTCTGCGCCGCGTGGGTCGGGACACCTGGAAATTGCTTGGATTTAATTTCCAGACCTGAGAGGGGAGCCAGGGGGCTTTGCTGGAGGTGTCCAGCAG
>NW_009260191.1:702335-711653 GCF_000687185.1 Egretta garzetta
CCAAGACAGCCCATGAGGGGGAAATCAGGACCCCCAACCCTGTCCCCAGCCTTTTGCCTCTGGATAATTAATGGCCACCAATGCCTTGGGGGAAAACCCGCTCTAAACCCCGGCTTGGCTTTAAGCTGCCCACCAAAACAAACTGCTTTGCCTTTATGGCATTTTTGTTTACCTCAGGCTGACCGGTAAGTGTTGGTTCCCAGCATTCAAACACAGCTTTCCAGCAGCAGAGGCAGCTCGCTCGCTGCTCAGTGAATACTGAATTCCTCCAGAGCAGCGAAGCCCCATCTGAGCTGGTCCATTGGCCACAAGTACATCGGTGTGTTGGGGCAGGGATGCCATCACCCCTAAACACAGCTAAACACACTAGTGGTGCCGAGACCGCAGCCCAAATCCCTCCCGAGGTTTGGTTTCATGGGCACAGACCCACAAAAGCTCTTGTCTTTATATCCACAGGCAAATATTAGGCTCTGCAGGCTCTGTTCCCAGCCCAGCAGAAGGTGGAGGGCATGGCGCTGTGGGATGCTGCCTCCTCCTTGGACTACACATGGGAAAAAGCCCTCGTGTCCCCTCCCCGGGGTCCCGCTGTGCTGCTGCAGGGATGGGGGAGCATGCCGGGCTGCCAAGGCGATGCTAATACAAAGTTATTAAGCTTGGAAGAGGCTATTTTTGGCAACCATCAAGGGCTGCATTATCTCCCAGTTGCTCACTTGCATTGCCAGCAGGGCACGGTCACCCTCCTGCTGCTCCCCATGCTGGCCACAGGGCAGGTGGCTGAGCCCCCCTTTTGGGGGGGATTTCTGCCTTCAGATGAATTTGTGAAGCATCACTGCAGCGAGCAGAGACCCTGGAGAAGGACATGGCCAAGGGACCTGTTCTGCACACCAACCCCATGAGATGAGGTACAGCTGTGCCACAGCCAGGGACCATCTCTTGCCCTCAAAGCAGCCTCCATCTCCACCAAAGCAATGACAACAAAAGGCATCCAGGGCTTACACCATCAATTGCACCAAAAGCAGAGCCTGCCCGGAGCTGCTCACCTCTGAGAGCCGTCCCTCCATGGGCAACAGGCTGGAGCAGCAGCTGCTCCACGATCGATCGGTGTTAAATGCATAAATCATTCCTTGGGATTCACCCTCGCGTGCGGGCAGGAGCGGTCCAGGCTCCTGCAACCCCACTTGCTTGGGCAAAGCTAAACACCATGATCCCTGCAAAAAGGAATGGTGAAACTGAGCACCGGGAAGAATTCGGGAGGAAGGAAATGGCCAGGTCTGCAGCGGTAAATTCACCCTCCCTTTGCCCTGAGGTGGGAAACGTTGGTTAATACGCGAATTGGCTCCCCCTCGGCATTAATTACATCGTTATCTATCGCACGCTTGCCTGGCGGCTGGTTTTGCAGCAAGTGAGGGAAGTCGCGTCCTTGCCGGAATTAAATGAGACACAGGGCCCTCGCCTGCCTTGAAACGAGTTTGTAAACAGGGATTTTGCTGGCATTTGCTCTCATCCAGGTAATGCGTCTGGGCAAAGAGTCAAGCCCAGACCTGCTGTCTCACAGCAGCATCCCAGTCCCTTTAATACCCAAAAAAGCAGTTTACAGAGCATCATAGAATCATTTTGGTTGGAAAAGACCTTTAAGAACATCAAGTCCAACCGTTGTCCAAGCGTTTTCCTCCTTCTGCTCCCACCACCGCTTGTTCCTCTCCCCTACATGACCGATGCCATCCTGCAGATGCACGTGGCCAGATCGGGGAGCTCGTCAGGATTAAAACCAGCCTGCAAAGAAAAGCAAAAAGGGTTGGTACAATTGGGATCGGTTCCCGGATCAGGTTTACAGTGCAGCCCCGGGAAGGTTTGCACCAACACAAGGAGGCTGGTGCTGGGCAGCGCCCCAGGGCAAGGACAGCTCTGCTAGGCTTAGTTCAAAGGAATTGCAAAAATACAGCTTGATTTACTCTAGTGCTAAAGCTCGCCCAAGATTAGGGAAGAACTAAGACGTGAGGATAATCCAAGTCTACCAATATCTCTCGTTATAATTATGTAAATCTAATAACGGGCGAGCAAGAGCGTGGCGGGCGCCTGGACCGCGTGCTGCCCTTCCCATCTCCATGAGACCTTCGGCCGGGGCAGACACGGAGGGAGGCTCAGGGGTTCCTTCTTGCTTTGCCATTTGCTCCATCAAAAAGAAAAAAGGAAATAATAATAATAAAAAATAACCAAGGTCACAGCATGAGGGCAAACGGCTCCTTTTGGGCAAGGAGTCGGGGCGAAGAGAAAGGGTCACGTGGGGCGATGGGGAGCGCACCCGGCACTGAGGGAAGCTCAGCCAGACAGTGACGAATGGGCAGGCCAATGAAAAGATACAGGCATATTTATTACCACTGGTCATTTCTGACAGCAGAATGTTAATAAGAATACTAATAGTCAATATTTCTTCGGGAGAGGCTTCATCCATTTTTAGCAGCTTGCTGGAGCACAGTAGATGAGTTTCTTATGGGCTGTTTCTTGCGGCTGCCGCCGTGATGAAATCTGAGCTCCTCAAGCTACGGTACAGTGCAGTGGCACAACTTTATTGGGCTTTCAGAAATCCAATTTTACTGTGTCCAATATTGTGAGTTGATTAAACCTGATTTGAATCGACAAACGTCCGGGCGGGTGGGTGGTAGCTTGCTGTAAAAGAAGGGAGAGAGTTTAATAAACAGGCTTGGGAGATAAAAATCTACTTTTATTCCAATAAAACTCCCCTGTCAGAAGGATGATGGTAGCGTGAAGGGTGAGAGAGAGAGAGAGAGAAAATAAAAAAAAAAAGGCATCTGCAAGCCGGTGAAGACTCAAAGATACTGAGAGTATGAGAGATTAAAATGAGAAAGCAGGCACGAAGGCAGTATCTGGGTGCAGGGCTTGCGGGCAGAGTTTGGGGATGAGGTGCAGAGCAGTGGGGGCTGCAGGAAAGCCCCCACCAGTGTAACTACAGCAGCGCGCCGGTATTTCAGTGTGGTTGGGGAAGGGAACAGCTTCTGTTGAGCTCAAAACAAGATCAACCTTTCCTTCCACCTGCAAAAACCCAGCTGGGCCCAAAAATGGGCTGCTTTTTTGGCTTAAGGTGATGGACCGCAGCACTCAGGGCACTGCCGATGCTGCAAAAGAGTCTGGGACGGCAAAGGGGAAATGCAGGTGCCCCCTGCTCCGGTCCTGCAGCTTCGTCCAGCCTTGGTTAGGGGCTGCTGGCCACCAAATCCCACCCCCAAACCCCAGCTCATCGCTCACCTCCTTCCCCATGCAGCTGTCTGGCATCAGAAAATTGCACATCCCTCCTGGACGTGCCCCCCTGGGTCCCCAGGAGAGGAGGGGGCACTTGGCCATCCCTCATGGCAGTCCCCATACCCCCCCATCTGCCCTAAAAGCCTTTGGTCCTGCAAGTTAAACTGCCTGAGCTGGGGAGATCCCCAGCTGGCTCCTGCCTTGCATCTGTACACCCCTCCCAACAAACCCAGAAACCCTTCACCGCTCAGAGCCTCGCCTGCATATTAACCAGCAGCGGGCGGTGCGCTATAAATTCCCCGCATCCCTCTCCGGGAGAGCCGTGCGGCGCTGTCAGAGCCGGATATAAAACCTTCCCCTGTGATTTAGATGGAAGGGGGGGCAGGGGGAGATTAAACACAAACCGAGCGCTCTGCAATACAGTCTCTTTCAACAGCTGCCCCAAAACTGCGGGGTCCAGGTGAGCCCCTGTGCTGCATCACTCGCGCCTCAAAAAACCGCTGCAAGGCTGGGATATTGGGAATGTGCTGTGCCGAGCCACGGCACGGGGCTGAAACCATGAAATGCCATACCTGGAGGTGAGGAAGGAGCAGATCAGAGCCCCAGCTCCTGCCGGAGCCTGGCATCCAGCGGGTTTTATGGCCCTGCAAAAATATATTGTCCTGTGCTCTGCAACCACAGGAGTCCTTATTATTCAGCCTGCATCCGTGCCCGTGGCTCTCGCCCAGGCAGCTAAAGATCACAGCCAAGGCTGCTCGAGACAGGCGCTGCGACTTGTTTCCTAAGGAGTATGATGTCAAAACCTACAGGCTTTTTGCAAAAGGTTCAAAAGAATTTTACAGCCAGGGAGTGAAGATATAAGCTGTTACTCTCGGTCATCCTAGAGGGACGATGGGCAGAGAGTGAATCAGTGTCGGAGATGATGCTCACGGCCGTTTGAACGAAAGCAGAGTGCAGATTGCAACCAGTGCCTCCCCTCAGGCCAGGAAACATTTGGCTTTCCCCAAATTTCTCTGCCTCGACATCTGGTTTGAACAAGGAGGAGGCATTTGGCTGCGTACCCCCGTGATCTCCAGGGTTCGGGCATCCTACACAAGCTGTGTTTGCTGAGGAAGCATTTCGTGGGTGTGTGGGTATCCCGTCCCCCCAGTGCCTAGTAGAGGGGTGCACCCACCCCCCCACACCAGTAAGCCCAGCATATCCCAGCCCAGCTGCTTGCAGTCCCACCTCTGCCCAAATTTTGATTGTATGGGAACATTAAGTACCTTGCGTCAACCATAAAAAGCTTGGTTGTGTTGGATTTCGGTCTCTTTTGAAAGTGATTGCAGCTTTAGCACAAGCAGGTAAGGCAAAGCTCAGTATTTGCTGTCAAACTTGCTTTCTGAGCAGCCGCCAGCCCTCGCCGAGCAGCTCCCTGCCGCTGCTGGCTCCTCTCCAGCCCAGCGGCTGCATCTGGGCAGCTACCGAGGAACCCAGGGCAGCACCGTGCCGCACCTTCTCGTTTGATAAATGTTACTTTATCGCATGCCCTCCGCACAAGACACCCAAACGCCCGTCTGGCCGGTTGTGACACCCATCACCTTTCCTTCACGGCCTCCAGCCGATGAACTCACACGTCGGACAAGAGCAGGGACAGCTTTGCTCAGCATCCCTGGTCCCTCTGTGGTCTGAGATCTTTTTTTTTTTTCCTTTGCTCTTGACAGCCAAAGTGAAATAGTAATGTTATGCTGGGAGCTGGGGGCCTGTTATACAGCCGTGCCTGAACTCGGAGAGATACGATCAGCGCAAGCTCTTTTCGTCGCCCCCTCCCCGCCGTTCCCCTTGGCTGGACGGGAGCCAGGGCACACACCCAAACGGGTGGGCCAGCCCCTGGGGAAAGCGATTACGGATGCGGGCTCCATCCCAACCTCAGGCTTGTTTTATTGCCCTAGTGGCTATCATAACCTAAACACGCAAAAGGATCAGCCTGTCCCTCCTTTTCCATTCTCCCCCACCCATTTCCCTCAACATCACCATTTCCCTCCATCACTTCCAGCTCTCTCCCCTTCTCCCATGAAACCAGGAGCATTTCCCAAAGCCATCAGCCTGGGAGGTTGTCCCTGATGGGTGCACGGGTATCAAGGCGTATCTCGTCGCAACGCCTGCATCCCCTGCAAGTGCAAATCCACCCGCGGCTGGGGTTCAGGGCACTCACGCCAATGTGAAACAGGAGCAGTTATTGCCGGGACCTAAAAAACAGGGCCCTGGCAGGGTTCAGTGTACACATGCAAATCCTCCTTGTCCCACTGTGGGTCTCTGAGTTATGGGAATAGGGATAACACGGATGCACCACACAAAAATCCCACTCGGGCTTATGCTTCGCTAAAGCATCTCTGAATACGTGCAGGCAGGACTGGGCTGTGCCGAGGGAATTGCTCCCCAAAACCTAGCAGGGGTGTTTAACAGCCCCAGGTCGGGGGGAGGGGAGGGGTATGGAGGGAGGTGGGGAGGGTTAAACACTTTCAAAATAAAACCGTTTTACGCCAGGGTGACTCAGAGCAACAGCCCGTCTCCAGGGCAAACAGTCAGCCAAAGGCATTTTCCACCCAACTTTTCAAAGTAACCAGGCTTTCCTTGGTGGCTCACGGCCAAGAGATGGCAAGCTCAAAACTGGACACCCCCCCGCCCCATTTTCTATGAGATGAGAGTTGAGCAAAACCTTTAATTTCTCAGGGATAAAAGTTACATGCTGGTATCATTTTGCTGCTTTAAGTTTTGCAGTTTGGAGCATCCATACTCAAATCCCTGGGAGGGAAAGCAAAATTAAACGAATCCCCCAAAATTTTGATCACAAATGCTCCAGAGCTCAAGGTTTTTTGCCTCACCTGGGAACCAGCCCCCGTCCAAACACATCGGGTTTTCCTGGGAAAGCTGCATCCTCCCATGCACCGGCGAGCCAACGGCCCCCGGTCCTTTGCAGCGACCCCAAATCCCTGCAGCAAACGCAGGTTTTGCTTTGCCGGGGAGAATAAAGAGGGAAATGACACAATTATCAACTCCCCTGGCGAGAGGGAGCTGTGCTTATTTAAGCAACCAAAAAGCATCCCCGGCTCCAGCATGGGTGCGGGACTGTGCCGTTCCAGATGCTGCTCGGCTGCGGCCAAAATCCCTGCCCTGATAAGCAGCATCCCCTTTCCTGCCAGCATCCCCCTCTTTGCCGAGTCCCGCCCGCCCAGGAGGTCACTCGGTTCATTTTTTGTTTATCCCCCTATTCTATTTTCCTGTCCCCAAATCCCTCAACATTTTAAAGCCAAATCAAAGCCCTGGCTTGGGGTGGGTTTTTTTAATTACTCATAATTAAGTGAGTCTTGGCAGGGAAGACCATGGAAACAGCGTTATCCCACAGACAGGAATTCAGCTAGGAATTTCCTCTTAGCCTCCTAGCCCTAAATACAGCTGGAAAAATGTAAAATCACTTTATTTATTACAGAAAGTATTTCCTTGCAAATAAAGCCCTCTTGCAGCACCCCGGGACCTTTATCATAACAGCCTCCAGCAAGACCTTGAGCTGCGCCTTCGCTTCATTATTTGTTGAGCTCCACTTTTTCCTCCTGCCAAAGTCACTGGGAAAAACCCTCCAGAGGTTTGGTTTTTTTTTTTGGGGGGGGTGGCATCTATTTTTCAGTGCGTTGGCTGGTGCTAGACAGCGAGAGCATCGCCTACGCCTGTGCAGGGCTGTATATCACAGGAGCTGAACATCTGCTGAAAGCTCAGGGCTCTTGGCCGCCGTCCCCATCGCGCTGATGCTCCCCTGGGAGTTACAGCGCAGCAGTGGCAAAGCCCTCACAACCCTCGCTGTAAAAGCAAAGTGGCTTTGGCAAGGGGAGGAAAGCAGTAAATTGCTGATGAAAGTCTCTAGGTACATCTCTAGGGGTCCTGGTGGCCACCAAGCTCAATAGGGGCGAGCAGTGGGCTGCAGTGGCCAAGGAGGCCAACGGGCTGCTGGGGTGCATCAAGAAGGGCTTCACCAGCAGAGATGAAGAAGTCATCATCCCACTCAGTGCTGGTCAGGCCAAATGTGGAATACTGTGTACAGTTCCAGTCCCCACTATACAAAATAGATGTGGACAGGCTAGAGGGGGTCCAGAGCAGGGCCACCAAGGTGATCCAAGGCCTGGGAAGCCTCTCTCAGCCGTATGGGGATGGGCTGGGAGCAGCCTTGAGCAAAGGAGGCTCAGAGGGGATCTCAGCACCATGTACCAGTATTTAAAGGGTGGCTACAAGGAAGATGGAGACTCCCTTTTCGCAAGGAGTCACATGGAAAAGACGAGGGGTAATGGGTACAAGTTAATCCTGAGAAGATTCCCATTGGACACGAGAGGGAAATTTTTCCCCATGAGAACAGTCACCCACTGGAATTATCTCCCCAGGGGAGGGGTTGACTCCGCCACATTGGACACGTTCAAGCCTCAGCTGGGCGGGGGGCTGGGCCATCTTGTCTAGGCTGTGCTCTTGCCTAGAAAGGTTGGACCAGATGATCCTTGAGGGCCCTTCCAACCTGGGATTCTATGATTCTATGATAGGTCTCTTCTGTCCAGGCTGGCGGGGACCTGCGGGGCTGGTCCCCCACAGCAACTTGACCGTGCTGTATGTCCCTGTAGCTCAGCAAGCCGCCCAAACGCAGGTTTTGCTTTGCCGGGGAGAATAAAGAGGGAAATGACACAATTATCAACTCCCCTGGCGAGAGGGAGCTGTGCTTATTTAAGCAACCAAAAAGCATCCCCGGCTCCAGCATGGGTGCGGGACCGTGCCGTTCCAGATGCTGCTCGGCTGCGGCCAAAATCCCTGCCCTGATAAGCAGCATCCCCTTTCCTGCCAGCATCCCCCTCTTTGCCGAGTCCCGCCCGCCCAGGAGGTCACTCGGTTCATTTTTTGTTTATCCCCCTATTCTATTTTCCTGTCCCCAAATCCCTCAACATTTTAAAGCCAAATCAAAGCCCTGGCTTGGGGTGGGTTTTTTTAATTACTCATAATTAAGTGAGTCTTGGCAGGGAAGACCATGGAAACAGCGTTATCCCACAGACAGGAATTCAGCTAGGAATTTCCTCTTAGCCTCCTAGCCCTAAATACAGCTGGAAAAATGTAAAATCACTTTATTTATTACAGAAAGTATTTCCTTGCAAATAAAGCCCTCTTGCAGCACCCCGGGACCTTTATCATAACAGCCTCCAGCAAGACCTTGAGCTGCGCCTTCGCTTCGTTATTTGTTGAGCTCCACTTTTTCCTCCTGCCAAAGTCACTGGGAAAAACCCTCCAGAGGTTTGGTTTTTTTTTTTGGGGGGGGTGGCATCTATTTTTCAGTGCGTTGGCTGGTGCTAGACAGCGAGAGCATCGCCTACGCCTGTGCAGGGCTGTATATCACAGGAGCTGAACATCTGCTGAAAGCTCAGGGCTCTTGGCCGCCGTCCCCATCGCGCTGATGCTCCCCTGGGAGTTACAGCGCAGCAGTGGCAAAGCCCTCACAACCCTCGCTGTAAAAGCAAAGTGGCTTTGGCAAGGGGAGGAAAGCAGTAAATTGCTGATGAAAGTCTCTAGGTACATCTCTAGGGGTCCTGGTGGCCACCAAGCTCAATAGGGGCGAGCAGTGGGCTGCAGTGGCCAAGGAGGCCAACGGGCTGCTGGGGTGCATCAACAAGGGCTTCACCAGCAGAGATGAAGAAGTCATCATCCCACTCAGTGCTGGTCAGGCCAAATGTGGAATACTGTGTACAGTTCCAGTCCCCACTATACAAAATAGATGTGGACAGGCTGGAGGGGGTCCAGAGCAGGGCCACCAAGGTGATCCAAGGCCTGGGAAGCCTCTCTCAGCCGTATGGGGATGGGCTGGGAGAGCTGGGTTTGTTCAGCCTTGAGCAAAGGAGGCTCAGAGGGGATCTCATCACCATGTACCAGTACCTAACGGGTGGCTACAGGGAAGATGGAGACTCCCTTTTTACAAGGAATCACATGGAGAGGACAAGGGGGAATGGACACCAGTTGCTCTTGGGGAGATTCCAATTGGACATGAGAGGGAAATTTTTC
>NW_009260191.1:711736-713366 GCF_000687185.1 Egretta garzetta
AGGGTGCTGGGCCATCTTGTCTAGGCTGTGCTCTTGCCTAGAAAGGTTGGACCAGATGATCCTTGAGGGCCCTTCCAACCTGGGATTCTATGATTCTATGATAGGTCTCTTCTGTCCAGGCTGGCGGGGACCTGCGGGGCTGGTCCCCCACAGCAACTTGACCGTGCTGTATGTCCCTGTAGCTCAGCAAGCCGCTCAAAGATGCCCCAGTATGAGCTTTGCAAACCAGCACAGTATACCGGGAGGGGAAAAAAGCACAAAATCACTGAGTATCCCATGCACAAGCCCAACAAGTGCTTGAGTTCAGCTCCACTTTTCCAAATAAGCTCAAGGAAAAGCCTGTATCCAGGACTGTCAGCTCTAAATATTCGTAAGACATGAGGCTGGCTTCAAAGGGGACTCCAACAGCCAGAAGCCCTCCTGCACCCTCACACCCACCCGTGTCCCCAACATCTGCCCTCTGCACACGCTGCATATTCCCACACCCACATTAGAAGCTCAGCCTTAAAAAGAAAATAATAATTATAGATGTTCACTAGTGATGCCTTTAGCTGTCCTCCTTACCAGCAGCTTAATCCTGGTGGAGTTTAGACGACAAATATCACACACGCAGATGATACCCACAACTGCATCCCTGCATCCCACACCAGCCCCGGGATACGTGCTGCACCCAAAAGCTGGAGATATGCGGGGAAACAGAGAAATCCAGCCTGTTCATCAGCGATCTCCTCCAGCCCTTCCTTTTCATTAAGACCTGCCTACAGTCTTGGGTATCCAAAGCACCAAACCCTTTGAAAGCGGCAGCATCCTTCCCCCACGCTCCAAAGGGGAAATAAACCCCAAGTTTGCTCTTTTCTCACATCTCACAGCATTTTAGGAAGACCACACGGGTCTTCTGGTGCAGGTGAGGATGTGGCCAAGGCTAAAATGGCCCCAACGTGCCCTTTCCAAGCTCAGGACTATTACCCAGAAATTCCCAAAGGACCGATGGAGCGGGTTTAGCAGGGTGGGCTGCTTCTCGAACACCAGCGCATCTCGGGGAAACATCACCCCCCTGCTTAAACCCACAACATTAAAGAAACCGTGTTCACATAACTTCAACATTCCCTGCCGGGCCGGGTTGCTTTGAGCTCATCGCACTCTCAGCTTTGCACTTGAGTTCAGCTCCACTTTTCCAAATAAGCTCAAGGAAAAGCCTGTATCCAGGACTGTCAGCTCTAAATATTCATAAGTCATGAGACCGGCTTCAAAGTCACAGATTTTTTAGAAACTCACTCATACATTGCTATTATTCAAAATTGCCTTCTTTTTTTTTTTTTTTTAATGTTCTATATTTGGCTTTCTTTTGATGTATCTTCTCTTCGGGTTTGTGTTTCTCCCTGCAACCATATGGGCTTTAAAAAAGAAAGAGAAGAAGAAAAGATAGCTGCAATTCCGATACATTCACACAGCTCCAGATGTTAATCCTTAAAACAAAGCAGATAGGGAGGAAACAAAAAAAAAATAAATCAGGATGAAGCCACAATAGCTGGGGGGAAGCTCCGGGAATCTGCCTCCGCACCCAAAATCCCATCTGGTACTTGGGGCGCCTCGGAGGTCCACGTCCTCTGCTCAAGAGCAGTGGGCAGGG
>NW_009260191.1:713779-714317 GCF_000687185.1 Egretta garzetta
GGGCAGCCGAGTGCTTAGGGCCAGGGTTTAGTGGTGGGATGGCAGGGTTAGGGGAACGGTTGGACTTGATGATCTTAAAGGGCTTTTCCAACCTAGACGATTCTATGATTCTATGAAAATAAAGTCTCTGGTTCCTGCTCCTGCTGAGGAAATTAGAAGAAAACCCCATGCAGCGACCCGGCGAGCATCCCTGGGGAGTGTACCAATGCCCCCACCCCCGGCAGCACCCAGCCCTGCCCATGGGCTTCTCCATCCCCAACCAGTGCTTTGCAACGCTCCCCAAATCCGAGCGACAGAAGAGATAATCCCAGCCACCGTGCCAGGTGTCTGCCTCAGCCCGCCGTCGCGCAGCAAAACGCTTTGCATAATCCGATTAAATAGAACTGATGCGTTGCTCGGCACAGCTTGGGGCCAGTGGGAGCACCCGGCTAATCACCAGGGAATAAAAGCTCCCAGGACTTTGATCACTGCTGTAGTATTTTCCAAAGAGCAGCTTTACCTTGTAAAATCCTGGAGTACCTATTGCCATGTTATTGCT
>NW_009260191.1:714357-718160 GCF_000687185.1 Egretta garzetta
GGAAAGAGGAAAACGAAAAAAAAAAAGGAGAAAAAAAGGGAAATAAAAAGCAAACGCCTGGGTGCAGAATGTTGGTGCGTTAACAGACTGGGTGAAGAAGGACATTTCTTACTGGTACTAGTGGAAGCAGCAGTCAGTCATCCCTGCACATCACAGCTCCGCTCCAGAGGCGAGAAACCTCCCGGAGCCAAGCGGCGGCGGCGACAGCGCAGCTAATAATATCTCATTAATTGTGGCTAGAAAGGAAATTCTAAAAAAATAGAAAGATGGTTTAAATGTGGATCCGGGCTCAAACAACGCAAGGGGAGTAACCACCAGATGTCTGTGCCGGGTGGAAAACCCCATGCCTTTGTGCAGGATCTGACTCAAGGAATAAAGAAACGTAAAACCAACTGGTTCCACTGGGTTGTTGGGTAGGAAACGAGCATCAAACGCACGTGTTCTCATTCTTAAGGAGGTAATGCTCAGGTTTACTGACAGCCCAGCATGCTGTAGGGAACTCAGGGAGACTTCCAGGAGGCTTTGGACTTCAAACACCCTGACATTTGAAAGCAGGACCGCAAAAATATCAATAAACACAGGCTAAGTGGCTTACGGAGTGGTCGATACCGGACTCTGGCTTGGGGGAGCTCCCCAGGGCGCAGTGGGGATCCGCGCTGAGCCACTGCCTGGGGACCTTGCTGTTAATGAGCTGGAAATCCATCTGAACGCCTCTGCTGATTCCATGCAGGATCTCGAGTAACGAGGAAGGCAGAGCGGTTATTGGAGCCAACAGGCTCGTTTGGCAGTCCCGGGAACGGGGTTGATGGTAAGGGGGGGCTTGAGGGTGGGGGGAGGCTGCCAGCCCCATGGGGTGGGGGTCTGCAGCCAGGGGAGCCCCCAGTCCCACCCAGTTCAGCTCAGCAAAACCAGTAACTCCCATTACTTACCAGCTGCCCAGAGCCTTGCGGGTATGAAGAGGATGGTTGCAAAGATTAGATATTATCTTACATTCCTATCCCACTGAGGAGCTCAGCGGGAAAGTGCACGCACGGATCTAGTAGAGAAACTTGAAAAAGCACAGCAAAGCACAAAAATGGTTTTAAAGCCAGAGAAAATACCATGTAGAAAGGCTCGTAAGGTTTTCATCCTGCTTAAGCTTCTGGGAAAGAAGATTGACAGTGGCTTGACTATGTCTGTGCACCTGATCAAGAAGAAAAACCTGAGAGCTAAAGGGCTTGTGGCCTGTTTTGAAAGAGGATGGTGGGAAAGCAAGGCCAGGCTCAATGAAATAAGGAGGTACACGTCATTCATGGGGAGGGTGAGCAATGGCAGGACAGCCTGCAAGGGAAGCTCAGGGATATTCCTCTCCAAATGGCTCAAAAATGAAGATGAGAAATGTTGGCTGGACGCAAGCTCAGACCAAGCTGGCATCCAACAGCTTGGGCTGGGTTTTTGATCCCTGGTAACTTGGACCTGTGGTGGCCCCTAACCCCGGGGCTGAGCTCCCAGGGGGTACCCTGAGGAGGGAGGTTTGGGGGCCACCACTGCAGCAGGAGCGGGCACCATCATAGGTGGCAGAGGCTCCCAGCAGCCACCTCGTCATTCAGCTGCTTTCGGACACACCAGCAAGGTGTTGTCTAAATGTGCTCTGCCCCGCAAGCCTCTAGAGCCACCAACATCCCAGCAAAAACCTGATGACCATGGGTCATTCCACCTGGGTTCTCATCCACGTGTCCATCTCCCCTCATTCCCTTTGTCCGCAGCATCCCACTGTGCCCAGCCACTGGCACCCGGACAGTTACTGCCCTTTCCTTTCCATACAACCCTTTGACACAGTCCCTGGGGTTGGTTTTCTGGGAAGCCAGTAGATCACCAGAAATAGAGAGAGCAATTGCTCGAGGGTGATGGTGCTTTGGGTTTTTACCCTGCAGGGGCTCAGGACACCTCACAAGGAAAGCAGGAGGCAACTCAACATCAGTGCATAACCCTACAGTGATATCGAACTGTCAACAGGAATGGAAACACAGCAGAAGCTGCTGATTCTAGTAAAAAAAAACAAGACACCAAAAAAACCCCAAATCAAAATCCAAACAAACAAAAAAACCCCAAACCCCAAGCACTTAAACCTCAATCTTTGAGACACACGACGAGCCACCCCTGTTGCAGCCCGGTACAGCTTCACCAGCAGGTGAAGACGGGAGAGTTCAACCCTCGTCCCATCCCTCTCGAAAGACGATTTTGTCCAAGCCCCTGGACAGCTGCTTGATGCTCTGCAGATCAAGGTCCTGAAGGAAACCTGTGCATCGGGCAGGGCTGCCAGAGCCAACCCTGGGCTACAGCATCCATCACCTAACCTGGTTGTCCCATTGCCCATTTATTCTTTGCTTCAAACCCAAGATATTTGTTTTGTTTTTTTTTTTTTTTCAGAAAAACGCATCAGTGCGAGCGTGCCTTCAGTTCAGAAGGGCAGGATCAGGCTGGTTTTCACCCTTGCTTGTAAGCACAGGAGATCCCAAGACACAGACAGGGCTGCCGTACACGTCCCGACATTAATGGTGCTTTATCCCCCTCCCCCCCCCTCCCCCCGCCCCTGCCCCCAGCCACCACAAAAAAATAACCCCCCACATCCAGAGAAGCGCAGTGCAGTGGTTTCAGCAGCCTCTGCAGGGCATTGATCTGCATTTGCTGAGATGAGGGGCCAGGGCCATGTTTCCTAGCAGTTTATTAATTGCAGACCTTGAATACAAAACATGCCAAGTCCTTCAAATCTGAAAACAACCTCTGGGTTCCCTTCCCAGCTAGCCTGGCATCCTGAATCACTTGAAAAGCCATCAGGCTTTCGAGGAAATTTCTGGTGTGTTTGCTGGCACACGTGATGTTTCCAGTAACCAGAACCACTGAACCTCTGAATCTTCCTGGAAATGTCATCTTAAAAGACTTTTTCAGTATTTTAATGGATTGCGTTGTTCAAGATAAAGTTCAGAATGCTGAAAGTTGCTGCTGAACAAGCCACTCCCAACACTTCTGCTTGGAAGTTGACGGAGGAGCGATGATGCTCATTGCAGCGTTTACTCAGACCAAACTGGTTGAAGTTTTCTGAGTAGGGAAAACATCAGCCAGATCAGATGTTTTTCTATTTAAAGCAATTTACAGCAGCGGAGCATTGCGTTTGCGAGCAAAGACCACCAAAAAAATTACCTTCCCTGGAAAGTGGTGAGACAACACTTAGGATGAAGACAAGCAAGTTGCTCCTTTGCCTTAAATACAACACCCTTCCACCGAGGCTATACATCCTGCCTCTTGACTGTAGGGCTATGAATTATTTAAATTTTAATATAAATCTCCTCTTATTCCACTTGCAAAAAAAAAAAAAAAAAGGGGGGGGGGGGGGGATAGTTGTGTGCTTCCACATGCTGCAAGTCCTGTGCTTGGCGTGCACTTTCCAGCCTGATGGCTTGCAGCGAGTCCGCCCTGCCCAGGACACCCCAGACCTACTGCTGCCCCGTTGAACCCTGCATGGCCAGACCCAACCTGAAGTTTCTCAGATTCCCTGCATGTCCCTTGCCCGTCTTGCCCAGACAGCAGGGTCAAGTCTTTTCTGCATTTGCTGCACACGTGGACATCCCTGCCTGGGGAACCCCACCGTGGGTGGGAGAGCAGGAGCCCAGCTTCGCCCCTCGCTATTGGCGCAGCTCGGGATCCTGCAGCTCCCCGCAGCGATGGCAAGGCAGAACATCTGGCCCACATGCGTGTCAGGGAGGGAAGATTTCTCCTTGTACGTCAGGGAGCGCCTGCAAAGCTCCCTGTTCTCTCCGCTGGAG
>NW_009260191.1:719376-720871 GCF_000687185.1 Egretta garzetta
CGCTCCCGATCTGGCACCAGGCGACCCTCCCGGCTCTCCTCCCACCGAGGGGCCGACACTCCCCAGCCAAGGGAAAGGCAAGAGTATCTTGATAAGGAGGGCCCGGCCAGCAAACTGTGGGACTGGGGCGGTGTATCCCGATGGGAAGGGAGAAAACTGATCTTACCAAAGGGACAGCACTCCCAGGAGCCCACGGAGGGGGAAGGAAGGAGAGAAACATGAGGGAAGACACTGGTTTCTGCAGGAACATTCCCATTAAAAAAAAGGGAAACGCTTATTTTCTGTATCTTGATAAGGAGGGCCCGGCCAGCAAACTGTGGGACTGGGGCGGTGTATCCCGATGGGAAGGGAGAAAACTGATCTTACCAAAGGGACAGCACTCCCAGGAGCCCACGGAGGGGGAAGGAAGGAGAGAAACATGAGGGAAGACACTGGTTTCTGCAGGAACATTCCCATTAAAAAAAAGGGAAACGCTTATTTTCTGCGTGCAGGAACGGGGGATAAAAGCCTTTAGTCAAAAGCCAGATTTCTTTCAGAAAACCCTCAAATCTTCGTTTCAACCCTCCCAGCAGGGCTGGGTAGCCCTGTAGTTTCTATTCTTTAGATAGGAAAGGGGAAATGAAAAACATCCAACCCAAGGACAGCGCTGGGGAAAGCCAGAAGTCAGACCTGCCCTCCCTGTTGACTTGCTCCCTTCATTTTTTGGCTTTAGGGTGCCCATAGAGCCCCCATAGCGTAGCACGGCTGTGGCAGCACCCCACACCCTTCTGCACAGACCTGGCGATTTTGGTGGAGGTCGAGGTTTCCAAACAGGACATGAAAATACATGGGTACAGCAGAGAGAAAAACCAAATCAGTCTTCCCAGGACTAAGCAGCCAGGCAGAGGCGAGCCCAGGGCTGGGGAACACGGCAGCTGAAGCACATCTAATGGGAGAGGAGACTCTACTTTGCACAGACACGGCTTGGACACAGCTCAGCCCAGTCTGCCTCTGGACCCTCTCATCAGGACAATTACTCTGGCCCCAATCTCCTTTCCTCCACTCCTCAGAGTGAAATAGAGAGGGGAGGGGAGGCGCCGCAGACCTGAGATGAGCCAGATGCTGCTCATTGCTCTCCCCAGCTTGCTGAGCTGGATTTGTGGTCTCGCCTTGACAGGCAATTTGGCTCAAATCCCGCATGGCCCTTAAGGCTGAGGCCAAGCCCCAGCTCCTCTCATGGCTAAGGCACCCAGCCCTGCGGCTGCTCCCCAGGGCCACAGCTGGATTTCAGCAGCCCAGGGGCTGCCCAACACCTCCCTCGCCTCCACAAGGGGATGTGCAGGAGGAGCACGCAACGCTACAGGCGTGGGGCAGAGGGGCTGGAAAGCTGCCCGGCAGAAAAGGCCCTGGGGGGGTTGGTCGACAGGCAGCTGAATATGAGCCATCAGGGTGCCCAGGTGGCCAAGAGGGCCAACAGCATCCTGGCTTGTATCAGGAGTGGTGTGGCCAGCAGGGC
>NW_009260191.1:720977-722221 GCF_000687185.1 Egretta garzetta
CGGGGGGGTCGGGCTCTGCTCCCAGGGAACGGGCGATGGGACGAGGGGCACCGGCCTCAAGTTGTGCCAGGGCAGGGTGAGGTTGGACATTAGGAAACATTTCGTCCCCGAAAGGGCTGTCAGGCTCTGGAAGGGGCTGCCCAGGGAAGGGGTCGAGTCCCCATCCCTGGGGGGGATTTAAAAGCCGGGTAGACGAGGTGCCTAGGGACAGGGTTTAGTGGTGGGATGGCTTGATGATCTTAAAGATCTTTTCCAACCTAAACAATTCTATGATTCTATGATTTTGAGGTAGTCCAAGTTTAGGTTTAGACTTACATATGGGCTTCTTCCCTTCCCTGCCTCCCTCTGCTGCTCTTGCAGAAGAGAATTTCTACCAGAAGTGGCAAATTGCCCGCTCAGCTCAAAGGCCAGAGCCCCTGCCTCTGCAGTCTGCCTTAGCTGGAGTATTAAGAATATGGCACTTAAGGCAAATACTCCACAAAATACGTTTCTTTACATACATAATTCTATACATGCATATGTACAATTTTAAGCACTGATGTAATTGGGTTCTACTGGATTCCTTTCTGCTGTTAAGTATTTCCTCACCGTGAGCCTGCCTTCAGACAGGAGTTTGCAGTGAGTTGAAAAGAAAATCAGGCTCAGACACCTATGTCAAACTTCCGTCTGCCTTAGTTTCACATGAAAGAGATTTCTTAAGTCCCTCCTAAAAATACGCATCCATCAGCAATACCTTGAAAGGGAAAGAAAAGCAGTAATAAAACTTCTCTGGAAATCTCTCAGAGATCATTTCCCAGCAGCAGAAGTGAAGTTTTACAGCCAGGTAAGACAGGCAGGAGCTGAAAAATTTCAGCAGGGAGTGAAAAAAAATGAAATTAAAATATCACAGCATCTCTGATCATCAGATAGTCAGAATAATGAGGAGAAAAGTAGCCCAGGACTGGGATCATTAGGATGATGTTTGGTCCTGTTGTCTTGCATAAAACTGAGAACAGACTGAAAGCTGTAGGTTTTGATTAAAAAAAAAAAAAAACCTAAACTTGTAGCGTTGCCTGAGAGAATTGATACAAAAATCCCCAATTTCTGTAAAAAGCCCCTCCAAAAAGCTACTATGGAGGGTTGCTTTTGGATGTGAGCTGTGCTGCTTCTCCTCCCAGGCCTTTGGGGGACACAACCAACCACCTCAGCTCTGAACGCTCCCTGGTCCCCCCCTCTCCGTCCATGTTCCTGCCTTCGATGCTCTC
>NW_009260191.1:722262-729672 GCF_000687185.1 Egretta garzetta
CCCAAATACCCCCAGAAGAACTTTCTCTTAGGTTGCCTCCAACTGTTTTAAAATGAAGCTGTTCCCCTCCAGCCAGCGATGGTCCCAGCAGAAAGAGGTTTCATTCTTCTGTTGGTAGGCGCACGCAGTTACCCACAAATAATCCAAAACTCTTCTCCCGTTCGCCTGGGAGCATCTTCCCTGGGAAGTATTTAGCACTCTTCCATTAGCAGGACAGCCAGCTGGCAGACGACCGCATCTAGAGAAGGCTGCAGACATCCTTACTTCCCTTTCCTAGGCTCACGCCAACGATTTTTTTTTTTTTTTTCCTATTTACCAAGAAAAGACAGGCAATTAATTTGAGCTCATTTCAAAAAAAAAACCCCAAAAACAAAAACAACCAAACCCCAAGCCTATGTACTCGCAGGGACTGCATACAAAAAGGGATGAATACACAGATGCAAACCAAAAGACTGAAATTACCATTAAGGAAATCAATTTTAAGAGTCACAAAGCATATTACTCCTGGAAATTGCTTTTATTTAGCAATTACGTTAACACCGCAAGAAGGCAGTTGGCATTGAAAACAAACAGTTCAATTTAAAAATCAGGGAAGGGAATGAACCGAAATTTCAGGGCACTCACACCTGAATACACTCCGCTACCTTGAATACTTAAGGATCCTCAACCAAAGGCTTCAGGTTTTGTTTGCTGAGGAGTAGAAGAAAGGGGATAAAAGAGCATGAGAAACTGTTTATTTTTGATGTTATTTCTATGTTTTTGCAAATCAAAGTTACACCTTGACAACCAACCAGCAGGGAAAAAAACCTGAAGGAGTCAGTGACAAGACTGAGATAATATTTTAATTTTTTTTTTTTTTGAAGGTGTTTTTTTTTTTTTCCTGTAAAATGGCTTGTACTTCCACAGGTACAACAGCAAAGAAATTATTTCAGTCCATTTCACGTGGCATAGGAAAGACCAATTTTACAAATATACCCCGACATTTTAACAGCTGCTAACACTGTGTAAAGGTAAAACATCACCTCCCCACGGTACGGGGCTCGCTGCGTCAACGAGCCTTTTCCTACGGTTGCGCCACAAGCAGGAGCCTTCTGGGGGCTCTCCATCCTCCACCACGTACTGGATTCAAGAGGAGAGCTGTGCCCATCCCCAGTCGCCATGGTACACATGGAAGGGGCTTCCAGGCAACTCGAGGACTGGCTTGCCCACCAGGGAAGTACAAATACGCCCCGTTCAAGGGAAATCTTGACAGCCACCAGTTTCATCTGTAGTTTGGTTGTCCAAGCAGCTCATTATTTCTGTTCTGCTGCCGATACACGCAAACTCTGATCAACAGAAAGCACAGTGCTAGCTCTCCTACCTGTTGAGGCCGAGTCCACTGTTCTTGTGACACCAAAGCGCCTGCAGCCATCAAGGGGACAGGGTTTGCCCAGGGCCTGCAGAACTCCAGCTGCTTCATCCTAGAAACTACCCCCTCTCCACCCCCCGCCCCCCAAAAACCCCCAGCCTTGCCTTCTAAGCTTTGCCTTTTAATTCACAACACCAAGTGCGAAGAGTGCTTATAAAAACCAGAATAATGAGAAAAATCTGTGAAAGACATTTGCAACTCCAAACTGTATTTCCCTTGAAGAGGTAAGCAAGCCTGAAGGTACCTCTTTAAATCTCATTTGTTTTCTTTCCAAGCTCTATTTACTTGCTGACCTGCAACTGCATGAATAAACAGAAGATGAGAGGAGCCAAGAACTCACAAGAGGCTGAAAACTGAGCAGACAAGGAGGAGGAGGAGGAATCCTTGGCCAGGATGCTGCAGGAATAGCCAGGCTGTCCACACCGCTTCGGCTCAAGCACCCACCAGCCTTCTGTTCCAATCAACAGCTCTGCCTGTCGATCCCACTTCTCATCCAACGGGGCATGTTAACAACTGGCTTGGGGAAAACACGGCTTAACCACCCATGACAGAGCGCTCCGTTACAGAGAACGGATGAGCACAGCTCATTCCAAAGGCGTACGTGACGCTCAACTTGAAGCAAGAGCAGGAGTCAAGTCAGGCCGGTTTTCCTACCACACTGAAAATGCGTTTCAAAACTTCTACCGATTCTCATGACGGCCAGATCGCTACCAACAGTTCTCTGACCCCAGAAAAGTGTCGAGACCATGAGTTGGATGAACAGAAACATGACGGTCTTGGAGAAGCTTCCTTCTGCTTCCAGAAGAATGAAAAAAAAAAATTTCTGTTCAGAGCCTACTGCAGTTTCTCGCTATGATACACTCAGCACCTCTGCTCCCCAGTCAGGCACCAAAGCACAACCCTCAAATTCCAGGAACTTGCCATTAAAACACCAAAGTGTTTTGCTGGGAAGATCACAGCCTTTCCATGTCATCCTGGAGCTTCCAAACGAACGGAGAACCTCTTCAGAGCATGAACCTCGTCTGAAAGTGGCAAGAGCTACCAGCACGTTTCTGCTCGGTTCCTGGCATGCCTTTGTTTCAAGGTGGGTCTGTCCCTACTGGAACCAGCCTGGCAACAGCCTTCATCTCTTCTGAGCCCCGTTCCCACCCTCACAAAGAAAAAAAATAAATAAAAATCCTTAATTACTCTGCCAGCGCAGTGCTATTACTGTGCCCTGAGGCACAGTGCGACCACACTTGAAAAAAAAAATTGTGATTAAATTGCAGTATCCTGCTAAGCCTTCTGTACAGCTTGGCCCGCGATGCCAGGTAAGAGCAACGCTTACCACTCAGTCATCTCTTGAGACTTCGGTGCTCTGTCAAGAAGCCGCCAGGAAAAAAGAAAGCGTTACAGCTGCAGTGTGCAAGGGCAGAACAGACTTTTTTTTTGTTTTAATATCAGACTAGTAAAATACTTTTAGCTAAAAGTTACGCACTCAAAGCTGGTTTTGAGGCATTGAAATAGAATCAACAGTAACAGGTGAAAAAACACACCCTTATAGAATACATGGCCAGCATTTGAAATGGTAACACCGAAATCATGAAATAAACTTCCAAAACAAAGTTTGAGGGTGGTTCTCAAGTTTACTCACTCCAAACAGAACCGGTCTTATTTATCCAGAAACAAACTGTCTCCTGATGAGTTACCAGACCAGTGAGGTGTGTGCTCACCCAGACAAGGGAAGGAGACAAGGGCTAAGCAGCCGAATGGTCCATCATTTGATCAGAGGAGCGTATGTGACAGTAGTGTTTGAGAAAAATAATGCTACAAACTCTTCTGCCTTCCCAGTAAATCCAGCTCTGCGGGGCTCTCCCTACATTTGAATACTGGTTAACGGCAAAGTACCTGGAGTCATGCAAAGGAACTGTGGAAGCTTGTTTCCCAGGTAAGAGGAGAGTTTTTCCTTCCTGCAGTATTTCTTGTGTTATACAGAACTGCCGACAGTGAAAGAAACAAAACACCTTGCTAAAAACAGTCTTTGCAAACGGACACGTCCCTCAGATACAAACCATTAGCCAGGCTTCCGCTTCACGCAAGCCAAGCGCACCACAACCAGACGGCGGGCCAGCGTCTCCAGGGAGGGTTCCTCAAACGCCGCACGTTCACTTTGCGCAGGGCGTAGCTATATGAAGCCCTGAAGCAGCAATTAAACGACAACAGCAGAAGGAGAAAGTAAAGAAGCTCAGTAACGGAGATGCCCGGGAACCTGCGCGTTTGCCATCCATTTACGCTCGGAAGGAGACTACGCACGCGAGTGCCGATGGGCTCAGCTCAGCAGAACAGTTGCCACCCCAGACCTGTGAAGCGCACGGAGCCCAAGACCTCTGGCCATCGGCATTAACACACGTGGCCTTAATTCAACAAGGAACATTTCCTGAAAGTGTGTTTTCATAACTTTGTTTCTCACAAGAGATGCCAAGTGTTTTCACAGAGTCCGGTAAGAACGAGGTGGAGGTGAGACTGCCTCTCACAGATGAGGTATATGCTAAATAGAAATAATGCTGCCGTATGCGTATGGGACCTGAGGAACTCGTACTGAATATAAACAAGGAGGAGGCACCTTCACGTTTACGATGGAAACCATGGCAAGGAACTGAAGGCCAACGGCGTTCCTCCCCAGTCTGCTTGGGCTGCTGCTCTTGATGAAGATTAGCCACAAGGTTGTCTTGTGGGAGTAAGGACTCGGAAAATGGAATCACGAGAAGATCTCATTGAAAAGGCACTAGGAAGAAGCATATACTTTTAGGTTAACAAGATTCATCTTATTTCCAATCACTGAGTGGGACAAAAACTGTACAGTTTGGGATTTTTAGAGAAAATGCTGCAGAAAAGGTATTTTTTTTAAACAGCAAAAAAGCATAAAAAGCAAAGTAAAGCTATTTTCAAATTATTAAAATGCTGACCATTTATACAGCAAAATTATATTAAAACCAGCAGCCGACAAAGTACGTCCCATCACCATGGGCAAGGGACATGTAAAATGTTTATAAGGTTAACTATAAAACAATTTTACAACCAAAATATGAACAGGCCAATTCAAGTATATATATACAGAATATATTAAAATCATATAAATTATATATTTATACAAAGGGCACAAATATAGCAAAAAGCTATAGTTGATTAAACAGAACTGAGCTTGAATGATACGCTTCTAGAGATGGTAAAATTTTCTCTCAAATTCTTTTTTTTTTTTTTTAAACCTGGATAGATTGATACCTCAGATACCAAGAGTACAGAAAGCAAAAGGAAAACAAAAATACCACAAATCAGTGTTCTCATTCTGTATGAAATGAAACTAGCAGTGGGCGGGGTACATCTCACAAAATTCTGATTTAATTATTTCCATAGTAAACATTTATCAGCTCTCTTAAAAAGTCAGGAATTTCAAGTGATCCACTTCAGATGTACTACCCTGGTGCATATATTTGATTACATTTCAATGTTGTTTGATTTGCAAACATTTGAAAAAAAAAAAAAAAAAAGGGATACAAACACATCTCAATCTGCAAAAAAAGGTGACAGATGGCAGCAAGTTGAAAACTGAACAAAAATACTCAGCTGAACTAGAAACGCTGCTCTCCTTACAGCATTTTGGCTAGTAAGTGAGCTTAAAAAAATAACTTATTTTTAATTGCTTTTTTTATTTCAAAACATAACAGCATATAACCACAATCCATTGAAGCACTTGAGAATCTAAACAGTCCCATCTGTGGGCTTATATTTAAACACGAACTAAGTGCTTTCCTGAATTCAGGTCTATGTAAATAAGTTCTGTATAAGTTGTACCCAAACCTTCCGTCTTGCTGCAGCACCACCCCTTCATTAATGCCGTTTTTAAAGGCTTGCTACATCTCAATTAACCCAATGGGCCTGGGCATGCAAGGAGCAGTTAGGGCAAGCTAAGTTAAGCAGAAATAAAAAGGCCAGACTACACATATATAGAACATTGGCTTAAAAACCAGAACTAGGTATGTAAAAAAGTAAAGCAGTTTTACCAGATGCAGGTTAAACGGGGGGTGGGGGGAAGAAAGAAAGGGGGAAAAAAAAAAAAAAAAATCAGCCATATACCATACGTAATGAACAGTGGATATCTATTACACTGAAAGGAAATCAATGCAAACAGGATTTCCTCAGTTTCAAGTAATCCTTGATGCCTTTTTGGCCAGCTGTGTTATACCATAATAGATATTTTAATAGCTTTTATACTCTACAATTTGGGCAGCTAATTTTTCTCTTACATATCCAATTATCTCTAGTGAACATTCACCTATGGTTGTCCACACATTCTGTATTAGCTCCTTGAGAAATTATTCAGGTTAAATTATATTGCAAATTAAAGACAGTTACATTCTGTACGTTCCTTCTAGATTTGAAAAATAGGTTTTAAAGGCTTGTCAAAGTTTAGAAGAAAAAACCTTTCCATTAAAAAATCTTAGCTTAAAAAAATCATTAAGACACCTTTTTCTGATCCAGGGTACTAATAAAAAGATTACAAATATACTACAATTTGACCAAGAAGACTTCATGAATATGCTGCTTTTGAGCATGCAACACCACTGATATCTGTCAAGTTCCAGGTATCAATGTATCCCAATTCCACCACAGTCCCTCACAATTTCCTTGTCGGTTCCCCCATCCCCACCCTACCACCCTATTAATAACATTATAAAAAAAGGTAAAATCTAGAGTTAGTGGCAAAATCTTCACAGTAAATTGTTAAAGAAAATGTTATTGTGGTCATTGCAAAGTGATATCAGTCAATCGGACCCTGAAAAATTAGCTTGATGCAGTTGTGTTCCCCAGACAGTTGTGTTGCACAAAAAGGGCAGGCAGCATGAAATGCATGAGTACCATGAGGCAGTGGGATTTGAGACCAGTATTTTGCAGATTTCTCAGAGCACACATGTCCACAAGGGGTGAAAGCATGAGTTGGAGGACCAGCATCCACATAAAAGCCCGCTTCACAACCCAGCCAGAGAGGCACATAGGGGCCAATGGTTCTGCACATAGGACATTCCCGCTCATTGGCTTCTGTGTCACTGCGATGTCCCCAGTTGTGATAGCCATGAACATGACCACAGCTGAGGTACGCCCAAGGCTGCTTCTCTTCTACCACATCTTTACGGTTGATGCTGGGAAATGCTAAAGTGTTTAACCCCACAGGACACTGTGGTCTGGCAGCGTTTATCTCCTGTCGCAGAGCTTCAATGTGTTTCTGAGTTGGAGTGTGAAACAGTCCATCTGCCGTTCTCCACAGAAGGGTGGCTCCACACAGGTCAATGAGAGAGCCATCTTGCAGGACGTTGGTCTCGTTTTCTACCTAGTGGTAGAACACAAGGATAAGCAGTTAAGCCTGAGAGCTTTTACAGAGAACTGAGTTCATTCTGTAGATATCTCGCCTTTCTCACCACATCGCTACCCTCCCTAGCATGCCACCTAGTTTTGTCTTATTGTTTCCTTGTGGCCCCCCCATTTGGCTGATTCCCTCTCTTGTCTCTTATCCTATATTTAAGATTATAACGAGCATTGGTCTCTTGTTCTGTGCTTGTACAGGAGGTCCCCAATTTGCAACTGCTACATGCTGTGGCAATACCAATTATTATACACAGTCCTCCTGCCCGTAATTCTTTGGGAAAGGTATTACATTAGTAATCACTAACTTCTTCACAAATACCCCCTACCTCTGAGCACGCTACTTTTACTCTCTAACATTGAGGTGTCCCTCAGGGGTCCGTACTGGGACCGGTGCTGTTTAATGTTTTCATCAATGACTTAGACAGCGAGATCGAGTGCACCCTCAGCAAGTTTGCAGATGACACCAAGCTGAGTGGGGCGGTTGACACACCAGAAGGACGGGATGTCATCCAGAGAGACCTGGACAGGCTGGAGAGGTGGGCCTGTGTGAACCTCATGAGGTTCAACAAGGCCAAGTGCAAGGTCCTGCCCCTGGGTCGGGG
>NW_009260191.1:730107-739663 GCF_000687185.1 Egretta garzetta
GGACGGGGCTCTGAGCAGCCTGATCTAGTTAGCGGTGTCCCTGCTCCTGCAGGGGGGTTGGACTGGGTGACCCCTAGGGGTCCCTTCCAACCCAAAACATTCTATGATTCTATGATTCTATTCTATGATTCTCCATGTGCCTTTGTCACATTTAAGGTAAGTCACGACAGACTGAAGAGGAAACTTGCCATTCCCAAAGGGCTGTGTTAGCAAACCGTTCCCCTGGAATTCTTTGCTCACGTAGACTGGCAGAGGCTGCTCACGCAGCAAAAGATCTTTTTTGGACTAAAATCTGCTACCCAGGCCAGACCAGCTGTCCTGCCATTCAGATAACTTTTTTTTTTTGGGGGCTTGTGGCAAGTGTAAAGCATTTTGCAGAAGCATAAACTCCCACAGCGTACCTCATCAACACTGAAACTCTTCCACAGATACATCAGGGATAAATGCCAAATGCAACGCTAGCTATGGGCGCAGGTACTTGCGGAGATTATGGTAACAGCAGAGTGAATTACCGGTTGAATTTCTCAAGCGACAAGTTCTGCAACTGAAGCCACGCAGGCTCAACTTCCGAACAATTACCCACCCCAGCTAATTAAGCTCTTTATTTAAGGAGGTATTCCATGCAAATACAGCCCCAACGGGCATTGCCTGGACATTTTACCCTCATCTGACTAAAAGCGGGTACTTACAGTGTTTTCAAGGGATTATGCCAAACGCACACTGTACTTTGCTGGAACATCCTTTAATTTATTTTAGTGTCACAAACATATAAGCAACTTGTGCTATTGCTACCGGGTTCAGTTTACCCCACCTGGAGTACTGTGTCCAGTTCTGGGCTCCCCAGTTCAAGAAAGACGAGGAACTCCTGGAAAGAGTCCAGAGGAGAGCTACTAGGATGATAAAGGGACTGGAGCACCTCCCCTACGAGGAAAGGCTGAGAGAGTTGGGCTTGTTCAGCCTGAAGAAGAGAAGACTGAGAGGGGATCTCATCAACGCATACAAATATCTTAAGGGCGGAAGTCAAGAGGACGGAAGCAGTCTGTTTGCAGTGGTGTCCAGCGACAGGACTAGGGGCAATGGATGCAAACTGAAACATAAGAGGTTTCAGTTGAATATGAGGAAGAACTTCTTCACTCTGAGGGTGGCAGAGCACTGGAACAGGCTGCCCAGGGAGGTTGTGGAGTCTCCTTCTCTGGAGATATTCAAAGCCCGCCTGGATGAAGTCCTGTGTAGCATGCTCTAGGTGAGCCTGCTTTAGCAGGGGGGTTGGACTAGATGATCTCCTGAGGTCCCTTCCAACCCTTACGATTCTGTGATTCTGTGAATATATATTTAAAAGGTTCTTTATGAAATTAAAGAGGAAAACCAGACCTACTGCCTGGCTTTATACATAGAAAGCGTAGAAAATGCCACTCGGACAAAAAAAAAAAAATACCCTGGATGTTAAGTAGGTCACATCAAATCCTCATGTCTGCCTAAGAATACTATGAATGACAACCAATTTGGCATTTACATTTTAATCCAGGTTAAATTCACAGATTAACTGCAGATCATCCCTGCACAAAACACCTACACGGTACAATACAGACTACTACAGTGTAAAGTACTCCAGCAGAAAAATTCAGAGCTTCAAGTAGATATGAGAGAAGCCGTGATTTGATGCACTTTTCAGATAATTCCTTCACAAACAGCAAAGCAAAAGTTCTTGTGTGCAATGTGTTCAATTCATTATACAGTGAGCATTTGGTTTTATGAACCCAATCAACGAATACTGATCACATCAATACCAGCGTGCCATGTAATTTTATTTAAATGAGAATTCAAGTCATTTTGGATGCAGAGAAGGGAATTTGTTGTAGTATTGCCTTTCTTTAGCAGCACTAAAAAGGTGTTTCGCCAACCACGTGCAAAGGGCTCACTTGCAACATCATCTGTCCCAGTCCCCGAGGCAACGTTTGCCACCATTAAAGTGACAAAGCAATTTATGTACTGCAGGCTGTCTACTGAAAGCAGAACAAAGTGTTCAAATTCCGTTTTCCTAACTCCTTTAAGCAGTCAGCATTCTGCTAAGCCACTGGCAAAGCTGGAAAGTCAGTTCAGTGCAAGTACATGGGATACCTCTGCAACACCATCAAGCTAATGGGAACTCAGGGCAGCAGCAGAAAAGCAACTTCAGCATGAAGGGGAGAAGGATATTGCCCCCCTGCCATGCACCCTTTCTCAGTCTTTCAACTCTAGCACCTGGGTAATAAAAATCACAAAAGAGACAGGGCATCTTCAGTTGCAGCGAAGATGCCCCTTGAATGTCCTCTCGCTTCCTGAACCCTAATGAAGGGCAGGAGAAGGGAATCACAGAGGCTCTTCCAGGCATTCTAACCTACCCAGAGACGAAGAGGACTTCTGGGAAAGCTTGTCTTTCCAAGGGGGAAAACAGCTGTGTCTGTACTTCACTGGGCTACTTCTGTGTGGTGGTGGTTGACTTTTTTTTTCTTTGAGGGCAGAGGGAAGAAGGAAAAGCGATGATAGCCTTCTTCCTCCTAGGCTCCATAAATCTTGGGAAGGGCAAAGTGAGAAAGCTATGGGAAGTCTCTTCCATCTTCTCTAGAGATGTGGACACGTTCTTTCATGGGAACCTCTCTCCTGGTAATGTGTGCTACAGACCTGTGGCAGCTGAAATCTCTCACTTTTGGTGAAGGCAAAGCCCATCCTGCTTCATAGTATAAACCAGGAATATAATTAGCAGGGCTTCTCTTATCTTCCTAGTGGCAGCTAAATCAAACAGAAGCTGCGTTACCCAAACTTGTTTTGCTTGCAAGTGGACTCTTCCTTTTAAAGATAGTACTGCAAAGGACAGCTCCCCATGCAGTAACTTCCAGATGTCCCCATGTCCCAGGAGAACATTTCAGAGATGGAGATTCAAGAGCATTGTTTATTTAGCTTTTACACTCCATGGTATTTCAGTTGGAAGAGTGACATTAGCACAAAACTTAAAAGAGTGTTCTCCTGGATAAGCAGAAACAGAATAACAGTACAGAATCTACTGTAACACACATCATCATAGAAGATTTCAGCGTCCACAACTTAGGGACACTGCTACTACTCTGCAGTCACCCTATGACTACCTCCATTCAATGCCAGGAAAACAAGTATCCCTTGGTTTAACTACCAGTTACATTCAACTTACCAGTTTCCCCCTTTGCTGAGCAGATCTGGTTTCCCGGAGAGTGTACACATCACCGCAGACTGAGATTTCCCGCCAAACTCCTGGTTTAGACTCCTCAGTGAACCCTCCTTTCGGATGCATGACCAGCACCCCATTAGTTGTCAATCCATCCATGTGGCCATCAGGATTTTTCCACTTTGCCGCTTTTTCCTGCATGTGACAACCATCCCAGGAAAGAAAGTTTGTCTAAAAGTTTGTGGACTGAAGTTTTACACACTAATGTTTTACTGGTGCTGTCTAAAAACACATCATTTCCTCACCAGCTGGCAGTGCTTAGACATAGACTTACCAAAAAAGCGTTTTTAAGAACACCTTGTGCCAGAGCGGCAACATCTTTTGCTCATGCATCTTCAATTACTATCCTATCTTAAATAGTATTATTTTTCACTTGGTTGAGTGCCTCTGATTGCAGGTCAGGTACGAGTTAAGGCCTCAAAGGTCAGCAGCATACTCCTAACTACTGTAATGGAACACCCTTGCAATGGGCGCATCCTCTTCCGTAACAGGGCTGATGCACTCTTGGTCTTCAGCGCTCAGAACTGCAACAGCAGCTTCTATCACAATGGGTATCAAGAACATATCAAAACAAACCTAAAGAAAATCCACTAACGGTTACTAAAGCAGAGCTTCATTGTTAGAGACAATTATGACCATGAGTCCACGCTGGTAATAAATCTGGCGCATAAAACTGCAGTTTCTACTTAACACTGTGGCTGGTACACTGCAGCAATAAAAGTCTAACGACAGTGTAAGTTATCAACTAGTAAAAGGGAATTTGGGGGCTTGAAAATAATGGAGAAAAAAAACCAGAGCTTGCTCGTACATAACGTAATTATTAGCAGCACTTACACCAAGAAATATATTTTTAGAAGAGTCAAATCCAGCTGCAAAAATCCTTGCTGTGTATGGTGGGCTCCTCTCACAAACAATCCTGCACGCAAAACGGGATATGGTGCTTTGCGTAATCTGGGTTTCGTCATTATTTGGACTTCCAGAAATAGTATCTGTTACTACAAAGTCTATGGGGCTTTCCGTTGACCTCCCAACCTGCAAAAAAAATATAAAATTATGATATAATTAGAAAGAGCCATGGAAATATCAAGCATTAAGGACTCTATTTTGCCAAGTTTGATGACATCAGTGAACTACTGTCTACTGAATTTTTGGATGGCAAGATCCAAACAGAGACTAATCTGTACTTTCATATTTGTCCTAGGCACAAATACATCTGTGCTGGTTTGGGCTGGGATAGTTAATTTTCTTCACAGTAGCTGGTATGGGGCTATGGTTTGGATTTCTACTGGAAACTGTGGATAACCCAGGGACGGTTTCATTCCTGAGGAAGGGGGGGACATTGGGAGTGATGGCGTTTGTCTTCCCAAGTCACCGTTACACGTGATGGAGCCTGGCTGTCCTGGGGATGGCTGAGCCCCTCCTGCCTGCCCATGAGAAGCAGGGAATTAATTCCTTGTGTTGCTTTGCTTGCACGTGCAGCTTTTGCTTTCCCTATTAACCTGTCTTTATCTCAACCCACGAGTTTTCTCACTTTTCTGATTTCCCCCATCCCACCCAGGGGCAGTGAGCGAGCGGCTGGGGTGGGGGGGGCCTGAGTTGCCATCTGGGGTTAAACCACAACAACATCACTGATGTGGCCAGACAAATTTTCACTTACTAAAACGACGTACAAGCTTGCCCAACACAGCTGCAATGAATTGTTTGATAGGGTACTGTCAACAGCATGAACATATCGGCACCTTGGTATTTCATCATCCAACCACAGCAAATTACTTACCGCTACGTTTTGTAAGTGAAGAGAACACTAGCTTGAAATGACAAGTTTTATTCACAGCTCTAGTTCCAAGTTAGCTTCCCATGAAAATAAAGGAATTTTTTTAGACCCAGAACTTGGTTATTTTGATACATCATAACAAACAACTACCCACCTTCACGCTTTCAGAATTCGTAGTTCCAGAATAGAAGAGTTTTAAGGTAAAACCCACAATATGATTAAATTTATTCCTAATCACAGATGTGCACGACTGAAGAAATGAAAAAGCTTTCTTCAGCAGAACTAAAACATAGCTGATCAGTAGACAAACAGTATTTTTTTATCTCAACATCTATAAATTTTAGTTCTAAAATTGGAAGTTCTAAAGTGGGAAACAACTAGGCATCTGGAACAGAAAACTTCATTACAAAATAGACAGAGGGATCTGACTGCCAACCAAACCTACAGCGAGACTTTCCCAATGCTTCTACAGGCAAGTCAGTGTTACACCAACTGAGCATAATGGGGAAAGTGGAGCTGAGGAACAAGGAATGGAACAGAATATTAATTTACAGACACCTTGTGATCAAATAGAAGAAAATTAAGAGGAGTCTTCGCATGAAACTACCTTCATTATCAGGAACCTACATTTACATAAAATAACCTCCTCCCTAAACATGATCTCATTGTCCCCCAAGAAGTTACATTCCCTTAGCTTCTTGCTCTCCAAAGCCAGCTATGGGAAGACATGCATAGTTCTATCATTAACAAACATCCCTGCAAACTAAATTAGCTGTAAAGAAACGTTATTCAAGAGTCAAGGGAAGTGATATTGTTAACACTGAGCCCTCATCACAACTGAACCGATAGCAACAGTACAGGGGTTGTTATACATCTCTTCTGCTTTCAGTTCTACTTTGTGGAGCCCTCGTCACAACTGAACCGATAGCAACAGTACAGGGGTCTCTCCCATACATCTCTTCTGCTTTCAGTTCTACTTTGTGGTGTTAAACTCAAACACGTGTCGAAATTTGTGTCTTAAGTAACACATCCGGTTACTTTCACCATATCACAGGTCTCAACCCAAGTGTAAAACGTGATGAGCTTACCACAGAAGCGCCAAGGAAATACTGAGAGAGGCCTCATCAAAAGCACGTGCTTCAATTTTTTCACAGGAAGTGACTACTGGAATACCCAAAACTGTGTAATACGGGACATTTCTGATTTATGTAACTTGGCATGTTGAAGCTAAAACATAAAGCTATATTCTTCTTCCTTTTACCATATTACTTTTAACAGGCTTTTATTTTCCCATCAATGCAACTCCTGCTAAGACTCAGCACCGACCAGCAGCAGGAAGCTTATTCATAACTTTTGACTATTTTCTACCTGTATCTGAAGTTGCTTAAAGGATTATCAATAATGAACGTGAAATAAATTTGTTCATAATGAGTTTTTTCCTGTTGCAGTCTCTCAAACAGATCACACTCTCAAAGCATGTAGATGCAATTAGAGAAAAACCTGCCTTAGTTTCCCTTAGAGGATGACAAAACATTCATTTGTTCCCCGTCTTCCTTGTATCATACCAATCAGTCAACATGAAATCTGAATCTGTTTGGATATAAGCATTAAAATCTATATACAAAGCTTTTATGTGGTTTTTAAAATCTCTGAAATTACATGTAATATTTTCAGCAAAGTAATTACTTTATTTCTATATGTCATTTTTGTCATAAGTATGTCTATACAACACCAAATATTCTATGTATTTGGTTTTTTTAGTTTTGGTGGGTTTTTTTTTTCCCCTCTTGAAAAAGCCTTCTAGAGGGTCGGGTCCCATGTCCTGTGCTACATTTCAACACTAGAAATTATTTTACGAAGTGCCCTTCAGAACACTGCAATTTCCCCATGCTCCACATCAATTCAAAATTTTGTGTTTAAGATCATCAGAAAAGAAAGCTGCTCAGCAACAAATGAAGAACTTGATGCAACCAGCATTTACCCACCAAAATTTTTAACTGATCTGATGTTGCAGTCAGACTACAGTCACTACAGACCTAGCTCCATTACTCAAATTACTCTTTACAGACTTTATTACCCATTTTTCTTCCATTTTCCTCTACAGCACAGAAGAGTTTATTCTTTTTAATAATTTTAGCCTATATTTTGAGATTTTTCTTGTTAACTGTGTCATGTTCTATATTATTTCACTAAGTTACTTCCAATAACAAACCATAAATCTTCCAACTGATGCGTAAGACAGCTTCTGTTGTCTACACCACAGGTTATTTCTAAAAGCTGTGTAAAAGCCAGGCAGTCAATCAATTTGCTAGTGTCTACTGTCAATCAAAGAAGTGCTATTAAAAATGCCCGCTCCTGAGACAACACAAAACCAGACAACCTGCCAGCAGATAATTTAACAGCTGCAGACTCTTGGACTTCAACAGAATTTCACTCTGATGATGGGGAGAATTGGACCATGCATCTTCTGAAGGCCCGTTCTTCAGAAAAAAAAAAATAAATCAATTCTTCATATTGAATGTACCTGGTTCTTATATAAACTTGTAGTTATTCAAGGTACTGGCTACATGGTTTTGTTCCTTGTAGTGGTACGAACAGGTATAATCAACCCATTCTTGTCCAGCCAAACCATGAAGGAACAGGTTCTACTCCAGCTGATGCATCATCAACAGATGAGTTACTGAACTCTGAAGAAAACCTTCATTTTTAGCAGCATACAGACTTTGGGAGATGCCAGACAGAATGCGTTAGCACGTTCTTTTTGTTATTATGTGAAGTAACCTGATCTGTATGTCACATTTGTAGCATTTGTACACCGATTCCACTACCGAACTGCATTAAGGAAAAGAACCCACGCACACACAACACAGCAGAACAAGTAGGGTGAGGAAAAAGAAAAAAGCGTATTCCCAGAGCCAAGTACAGGACATAAGAACAGATCATATGAGATGTCCAGGACAACTTTCCAAAAGCAGATGAACACCTGCAAGTTTCAAATCCCTGCAGCAGCAGGTTGTGAAGCTGTTTTGTTAAAGCAGACCAGCAGGAGATGTTTGCCAGGGAACTGAGCAGGACAAGTAAGCAGGGAAGACAAGAGCACCCATTTCTGCGTTGTTTCCAGCTTTCAAGAAACAAGAACATTCCCGGTTAGTGCTTTAAGTAATATTTTCAAACACTCTTTAAAAGAGTATGCTCACTTGTACATTACTCTTCATGTTCTCTTCAGAAAAGAGCTAGAAGAACAGGGGGTAGGACTGCTCCCATGTGAAACTCCATCGTGCATCCACTGAATATGCAAATAACCTGCACGGTTAATGAACGAAGTGTGTCTGTGTGGAGGGAGCAGGTAGAGTACATGCATGGTGATTTAAACCACCTATTAACTGTTAAGTTACATGCATGAAAATACAGTAATTTTCCTTTTATTATGGAAAATGTCAAGAAAATTGGTATTTAGGCAGCCTGAACACTGCTCTTCCAATGCCTTCTGAACTTCTTTACTGCCCCTTGTCTAAGTCTCCCCACATTTTCCATATGTGCCTCACTTCTGGTAAGCATCTACTTGTGCTTCTGCTTGGTTATAAGCTTAGAAAGCATAAACCAAGAAGCTATTCTGTGTTTGCAATCTTCAAAATTTCCCAGTTTGTTTCCAGAAAAACTGCAGAATAAGTCACCAACACAACATTTCTCACATTTTCCTTCAAAGAGAAGGCATGGCAACACTCTCAAAGCTGAAGGAAAAAGGTGGCAGCCTTTTTGCAAACTGGGTATCTCCCTCATTTTCATGGGAAACCAGCTCTAACCCAATGGATTACGTCCTCACAGGTTAGTAATGGTACCCTGACCAAGAAAACAAAGACCTCTGCCATCCCTTTTCCCTGTTTCGGGTCCCATGGACCAGGGTGTTACTAATAGCCACCATTCTACGCTTCTCACATTCCTTTCTATGGTTACCTTACTGAAGTCATGCAGTGCTACTATCCCATTCTACAGAGGGGAAGACAGATTAAAAAAAAAAAAAGAAAAGTGATTTGCCCAAGATAATACATGTTATCAGCAGCCAAGGAGGGGCCTCAAGATAATCCTGTGGTCCAGGCATTACCCTTCCCTTTTCAGCTCTTGCATCCTTGGCAGTGTTCTACAAAAGCCAGGAAAACACATTTGAAAAGAAAACTGAAAACTCCAAGGACTGTCTATTCAAGCAACGCTTGATCAACAGTAAGGTTTTAGTCTGTGGATCAATAAAGATAACGTGGAATTTGCCATCATGTACCACAGGGCAGCACAAAACAGCCCTCATGTAACTCTCCTCCGACTGCCTACAATCAGATTACTGAGAATAATTAAAACCTGATGGGTTATCTAAATAATGGAAACCTCGTCAGCTGTGGTTTGGCATCACTTGAGCACCAAAATATTGCCAGAGGCTACCAGACTATTCCTTCTCCCATTCTCAGGGCTATCAGACCCTCTAGGCCAACGCTTGCAGTGCAAACTGTGGAAGACAGCTACAGAGAGTGGAAACATGAACCAGGACACAGCGC
>NW_009260192.1:0-1173 GCF_000687185.1 Egretta garzetta
TCAACATTCTTCTAGTACTACATCCAAAACACATCACTAATCTAGTGACTAGGAAGAAAATTAATTCCATCACATCCGAACCCAGGACATCTCCAAGTAGGTTATGAGCACTGTGTTGAGAAGGACGATTATTCTGGATGGTCCGTGTGTTCTCAACTTTCTTCTAGTACTACATCCAAAACACATCACTATGCTAGCGAATAGGAAGAAAATTAACTCCATCCCAGCCGAACCCAGGACATCTCCAAGCAGGTTATGAGCACTGTGTTGAGAAGGACGATTATTCCGGATGACATTTCTCAAGTTCCTCTTATGGCTTTTCAAAAAATCTCATTCTGGTTATTTAAGGAATAGTGAAAGGTGTACAGGAGTTTATAGACTCAGAAGCTCAATGACGTCAAGACAAAGGGATGGTCCTGCCGCTGTCTCCAGTCACCTCATGGCAAGGTGTGGAGAATGATGGGGTCAGGCTCTTCTTGCACATGTGCATTTTTAGGACGAGCGACAATGGAGACAAGTGGCAGCATGGGAGATTCCCCATAGTCAAGAGAAAATTTTTGCCCTTGATGCTTGTCAATCTCAAGCAGGTTTCTGAGGGACGTTGTGGATATTCAAAGTGAGTCCCTGAACAGCCTGGCCTCAGCTGGCCCTGCTGGTCTAGGGGACCTCCAGGGTTCCCTTCCAACCCAAGCTACTCCGTGAGTCCATGAAATCATCCCCTAGGAAGAATTTGCAAATGCCACATACTTGACGTGAACAGCAACAATTTAGACCACCGATTACTTGTATATTTTGATTTTATGCAAGAATGTTATAAAAGGGTTGACACTTTTTCCTTTTCTCATTTTCTTTCTATTGAACGGCATTTTCCTAACTGGTTGAAACTGTGGACTCCAGCAATGTTTCAGCTATTGCAAGTGACACTCAGATGCTCACCTCCATGCCAGACCAGCTGACCACACAGAAAATCCCTGCTGCTGCAAACATTGCAGGGCAGATTCTGAAAAAGACAAATGTCTCAGAAGACTCTCAGGTGAGACTTGTTGAGACTAAAATAAGACTTTTGTGGCTTAATATTTGGGATACCAATTCTGTCCCCCCTCTACCAGCAGAAGGAACACTTTCCTTTCTCTTAACTGTATGTAACACCACAACCAAATACCTTCACTTCAT
>NW_009260192.1:1545-14968 GCF_000687185.1 Egretta garzetta
CCAGTGCTCTGTCACCCTTAGAGTAAAGAAGTTTTTCCTCATCTTCAACTGAAACCTCTTATGTTTCAGTTTGCACCCATTGCCCCTAGTCCTGTCGCTGGACACCACTGCAAACAGACTGCTTCCATCCTCATGACTTCCGCCCTTAAGATATTTGTATGTGTTGATAAGGTCCCCTCTCAGTCTTCTCTTCTTCAGGCTGAACAAGCCCAACTCTCTCAGCCTTTCCTCGTAGGGGAGGTGCTCCAATCCCTTTATCATCCTAGTTGCCCTCCTCTGGACTCTTTCTAGGAGTTCCTCATCTTTCTTGAACTGGGGAGCCCAGAACTGGACACAGTACTCCAGGTGGGGTCTCACCAGGGCAGAGTAGAGGGGGAGGATAACCTCCCTCGACCTGCTGGCCACACTCCTCTTAATGCACCCCAGGATACCATTGGCCTTCTTGGCAACAAGGGCACATTGCTGGCTCATGGTCAGCTTGTCGTCTACCAGGACTCCCAGGTCCCTCTCAGCAGAGCTGGTTTCCAGCAGGAAAGGATGGATGGCAAGGGAACAGAATTCAACCACAATAGTCTTGTCAACGTTACAACAAGGTAACTTCAGCTTTTGCCATTCTTTTAAATGTAGTAAACTGCATTTTCCCTTCTGTTTCAGGATGGAAGTGGTTCGTGGACAAGTCAAAACTTTTTCAGTGTTCAACTCCAATATGCAATTTTATTGATTCAGTAGATTTATACCAACATAAACAATTTTGGCTGGATCTTTCTGCTTTGGAGAAAGGATGAGGATAGGGAATGAGAAGAAGTTCCCGCTGGAGAAACAAATCAGAGAGGAAGCTCAGAAACTGGACCTGAGCCATATGTTAACAAGTAATGATATTATCCCACTTATTATTTCAATGCAGCCTCACAAAAATGATGGAGGAATTTTCTTTGACTGGCAACATCTCACAGCCCAACATTGCAATCCAGTCTGCTCCACTGAAATTAAGCTCCGCTATGATCTGGTTTTCAGCACAGAGAGGTAAATCTCTGTGTGTTATTTGGTTTACCTGGACAAGGCAGTATGTATCATCAATCCTAATGCATGGACTGCTAATTTTTGCAGATATGGCACTGAGATATTATCAGTCAACAAAACTAGAAAATGTCCCTGAGCTTATTGGTGACCTCAGTACTGAAGTTCAAATACTGTTCAACATTATAAATAACAGTAAGTTCTTTGTCCTACTGAAAACTGCGTCTGGCAAAATTCTGAAAGAATATTCACTAAAAATCTCCTTTGGAAAAAAACCCCTTAGCCAATATAAACAATTCCATTTTGTTTTTTATGCATGCTGATGCCATACGCTGGTACAAGAAATGCACATGTCAGATGAGCTGGATAATCTTATTTATAGATTAATGCACATGTACACGTAATGGCCAGAACACTTTTTTTATTTGGGACTTCTTTATTTGTTTTGTTTTCTAAAATTGAGAATGTAATGAATCTTTCATCATACCTCTACAGACATCAAGATCAAGAGCTAGTACACACATACCTTTCCTGAAATCCGGACACATCAACCATTTCAACTAAAATTACTACTACTGCCAGGTGTTAGCCAGGACATACATATCCTCACACCTACATATTGGGATAGTCTTTAATGGCATAGTCACACTTTTTTTTCCAGATGTCCATTACTTAATGCTCTGCAGCGCTTGGAGGATAAATTGGTGTTGCTCAGGAGAAAAAAAAAAAAGCTCATAGCTCCTCTGCTTCATTTGCTGCAGAAGCTGGCGGGTGTGGGAGAGCTGAGCTTTGAACATGTGCATTTCTATGACATGCTAAAAATCACGAGTTTCAGACTGGGCACCTGAAACCAGCAGACTTATCAGTGACAGTAACACAGAGACATCACAGCACAAGACTATAATGAAGGTGAAGTTTGTGGAGCGCTTAGACATCATAATGCTGAACATGGTTCTTATACAAGCCCATGGGGAAATGAATAATTCAGTCCTTTTACTAGGGTTAGAAAAGACTCAAAAAGATAAATCAGGTATCCCCACACCCCCAGCAATGACAATAAAAACCTCACTGAATAGCTCATTGACTGGTCACTGTCCTTTCTGTTCACCGTTTCAGACAACAATCCTGCAGAAAAACAGCGTGATCATGTAATTAAAGCCTTTATCATAATGCCTGTATATCATAACACTTCTCTCAAGAGAGCTAGATCAAATGCACAGCTTGTCTTAACAAAAAACCAGATTTCTTCAGTATTAAATGCAGAATTGCGGCTTTTGTAGATATAAAGTTACATTAGCCTCTCTTGATGATCATCAGAGAGAGATCAAATCAGTCTCTCTTGATTTTAAATAAAAATTATAAGATCAAGAACAAAATCCATTATACAAACCAAGATTTTTGCCTCCTCACTTAAGCAACAATTAAGACCAGTGATTTAAGTCACTTGGATGAAATCTGTCTAATTTGGTAGAAGAATGCAAAAGAAACAGAGTCCAAAAGTTGGATCTGAAGGGAAAACTCCAGCCAACCTCTTTTAACCTCTGACTTACTACTAACTGTAAATGTCCCTGGTATTACTATTTCTTATTTAGTGTTATTAAAAGCCTGGCCATTTGGAGTATGTGTATATATTGGGATTTATAGAATCATAGAATCGTCTAGGTTGGAAAAGACCTTTAAGATCATCAAGTCCAACCGTTAACCTAGCCCTGCCATCCCAATTTAGGATATTACGCATTTAGGTTATTATTTTCCACATTACCAGTATTCTTCCCCAGAAATGACATTAAGAGAAGGGTAATAATTATTTTCACACTCCACCTCAACAAAAATTGAAGATGACTCTTTTGAGGTTCAAAGGAAGAGCAGCTCTTCTCTACTTCTTAAATGGATTCTAAATAAAGTTGTCCCTGCTCATTGCAGAGGGGTTGGACCAGATGACCTCTGAAGGTCCCTTCCAACCCAAAGCATTCTATGATCCTATGATAAATATCTAAAAAAACCCTGCTGTAAATCCTGGATATGTGAAACAGCATAGCATAGGCTTCTTTAGAGGCACCAGCTCCTCTGATATCTGCTATCCATACCTACTTTTCTGTTTGCCTCGTGAAAGTTCACCAGACAATGGAAGAGTTGGCTTTGCCCTGTATCAAAATGACAAACTCTTCCAGTCAAGGATTTATCAGAGTCGCGGTAGTTTCTCTAAACAAATAATCTCTGGCAACATTGATAGTGGAAGAACCAGCAGTGTTGAAATAGCCTTCAGTCCCAAGGCAAGCCTCCATAAGAAATGCCATGTTCAGTTTGAACCCAAGGCTGTCCTTGCCCTACTACCTGTCTTCAGGACTTAGGAAAAGAGAATCAAAGCAGAGGAGTTGTTTGGGTTATTTTGGCATACTGCTTTGATTTCTGGCAATAAGCAGTTGAAATAGTTTGTGGGATGTATAGATGACATAAGTGAAGGGTATTTAGATAATGTGGCATAGAAAACATTTTTCAACTTTTGTATTTAACAGCTGATGTACTGACTGATGTTACTGAAAGTAGGATGTTTGCAAGCAAAACTGTATTCCATAAAAAGTTATAGGTATACCAGAGTGGATTTGTCCTAGGGTAAATTAGTCCCAAATCAAGAATGAAAAAAGCCAGGTCCCCAGAGGACATTTTTTCTTTCCATTAGACTATCAAAATTTTTGAAAACAAGAAAAAGTCAGCATGACTGGCATAGACCAATACACCTACCAGTGTGGGGAGTGTTCATTTTTCATACTATCTTTTAACTTCTGCTTCCAGTTAAAATCATGTTGTGTTTTCTTTTGACTTCCTCCCCCAGGAACTGATTCCAGATGTTACTGCTTTCTTGCAGGAATTGCTCTATGTGAGTGCCCATTTGCCCAAATGACTGAATTTTTAGATAACATGTACTCATGTTTAGCATGGTTTCTCCAGAAAACAGTAGCTGGCTGCTTCTTACAATATTTAACACAGGTTTTAAGCTCAAATACCTACATATGATAGATCAGTAATCATCCTCATGGGTCCATACACTCAAGTGACCTAGAAAATGCGTCATTTCTAAGGAAATTGCTGAAACTATCTTACAATTGATTTTTTTACTCCTACTTTCATTCCTCATCTTGAATTTAACTACCTAGTACTGTGCATAGTTGCTTTCACTAATTCTTTTGCACTTCAAGCTGCTTGTTGCTTATTAAAAAGCAGTTCTAATTGCAGTACCCTGCAGAAGCATGTTGTCTGAAAATGACTGCATGCAGTCTGCATATGCATATGACTGCCCGAGCGCTGCCGTGCTGCAGGAGGGGAGGGGAGGAGATGGTTCACCACATTTATCACTGTTTGCTTCCTATTACAGTGTGGATTCAGCTCCAGTTGGCAGTAATTTAATGCTACTAATATCTGAAAGCTGTTTTTTGGCTTATGCAGAATTCATTTGGCAGTTGTTTAATGCTTAGTCAATGTGCATCTGAACCATAATTACCTGAACAATGCACAGAAATGGGTAATTTCATTGGCAATCTTGACTGGGAAAGGCACACAAAGTAAATTCAAAATGCCAAATTGTGCTGTTATTGATAGCGTTCATTAGGTTTACTGGAAACTCCATAAATCCCTTAGTAGCTGTCAGTTCCCCTTTCAGAGGATAATTGTCAGTACAGGCCATTTGATGGTGCATATCTATTTATGTTTCTGTAGCCACTTGTTCTCCTTGCAATCCCAATCCACAGTTCAACACACCCGAACTGCAGCTGCGTGATCATGCCTGTGTCTTTTGGGACTATACTGTCAACAACTGGAGCACCGCCGGCTATGCAAAAGGAAGAGCCCTGTTCTTGACATGCAGGTGTAATCACACCAATAATTGCACTGTCCTGATGGTAGGGCCTTGTCCATTCTTGAATGGGAAGAGATTGGGCGTTTTTTCACTTGTTTGGTTGTTTTCAACTGTAAGACAAGCATGCCAATGTAAGGGAGTAGGCATGCTGAGCTAGAAGGCACAGGAATTTAGGATGTCCCCATGGACTTGTTTCCGACCTGTGGCAGAGTTGGCAGATTGGGACATGCGAGTTGTCCCCAGGCTGCTGGAAATCCAAACATATTGGCAAGTCCTGGCTTCCTCTGACACAAATTGTGGCTGCACCCAGCTGCCTCTGCAACCCAGCAGCAGGGAAGAGCTGGCGTAATTCATTCCCCTTGCTCAGCTCTGGGAGCCTCCAGCTCTGCACCTCCATTGCTGCAGCTGGATGTCAAATGGGTGCATGCCTAAACCCTAAAGTGCCCCAAGACGAGCAGGAAAGTAGCTTGGGAGCGGTCTTAGCTGTGGCACTGCCTTCTGTTGGGTAAATAAAGTACTTAGCAGTAACTACTCCCTTTGCTTATATGTTTATAAAAAGCAATCACTCTGTAAATATTAAGCCTTCTACCATGAAGTTTTATATACTGCCCTCTTGTACTAGCAAGACTATTTAGGAATGACTGGCTGTCTCTGTTATTTGTTATTCTTTCAGTATTTGTTTCAGCTTCTCTAAACAAAACAGTCCCTGGGTAAAATCGCTTATCTGCAGTCATTGACTTCGGGAGTGCCAGGATTTCAGGGTTCCTTTTTGTTCTGTCTTCCTACAACGGCATTTCCATATTTGTAATGGAAATGGCCTTATTGCACAAAATGACTATATTCTAAGAGAAGTTTCCCATCTGTTTATGCAAAGACAACAGCATTTTCTGCTTCACTGAATGCATTTACATTTACTCACTGCTTTTTTGTCACTATACAAAGAAAGACAGGTTTTGATTTGTAAATTCTTTATAACATCTTACCTTAGACCTTATAGAATCATAGAATAGAATCACAGAATCATTTAGGTTGGAAAAGACCTAAATTTAAGATCATTGAGTCCACCCATTAACCTAACACTACCAAGTCCACCACTAAATCATGTTCCTAAGCACAATGTCTACACGTCTTTTAAATAGCTCCAGGGACAGGGACTCCACCACTTCCTTGAGCAGCCTGTTCCAGTGTTTGACAACCCTTCTTGTGAAGGAATTTTTCCTAATATCCAACCTAAATCTCCCCTGAGAGTCTGCTTCCTCTCATATCCTATTGCTTGTTACTTGGGAGAAGAGACCAACACCCACCTCGCTACAGCCTCCCTTTAGGCAGTTGTAGAGGGCAACAAAGTCTCCCCTCAGCCTCCTCTTCTCCAGGCTGAACAATCCCAGTTCCCTCAGTTGCTCCTCATAGGACTTGTGCTCCAGATTCTTCACCAGCTTCACTGCCCTTCTCTGGACATGCTCCAGCACCTCAATGTCCTTCTTGTAGTGAGGGGCCCAAAACTGAACACAGTAGTCAAGGTGCGGCCTCACCAGTGCTGAGCCCAGGCGGACAATCACTTCCCTGCTTCTGCTGGCCACACTATTCCTGATAAAAGCCAGGATGCCATTGGCCCTCTTGGCCACCTGGGCACACTGCTGGCTCATATTCAGCTGGCTGTTGACCAAAAATCCTCAGAAGTAAAAATTCAGAATGCACATCAGTGCAAAAAGTTGAAGCTACTCTCTCCAGTCTGTGTCACCTTGCATTTTGCTATGAATAATTTAATGTGTTATTTTGCTATAAATAGTTGATTGACAATGTTAAGTCTCTTCTTGGGAGTTCTTCACAAGTTTCTCTAATTTTGAGGTCCAGAATAATTTTGTGTGAGCTGAAAATTTTGGCAATGACTAGCAAGAGTCATAACTTTAGAAACACAAATTTTAGAAAGGAAATTATCTCTTCTTATCTTATAACTGATACAATTTTTTTCTAGGCCTTTCAGATAAAATACAAATATGTGAAGCCTTTGGAGTATATTATACTGGAGTTGGATTGTCCATTGCTGGTCTGGTCACTACCATTTTGTTGCAAATATTCACTAGGTAAGAGCGAAGATGTAAAACTGCAAGTATTTTACACTAAGTTACAATATTTTGCTCTGGTTATAGTTTAAGTATGACAAAGATAGTACCCAGTTTAGAACATATTGCATTATTATTGATCAGCAAATAATATTAAAAGAGTTAATCACATAGCATAGCTTGGGAAGTAAGTGTGGCTTATTGGTTCAAGTAAAGACACAAGATGTCTCTGCCATGCCACTCACCTAGATGAAACTTTAACCTTTCTGTTAATGTTAATCTTTTAATGTGAGGACATCTCTATGTATGCTTACTATTCAATAAATTCACCTTCAAAAACGTCAGATTTGAAAAGTAATGATATAAGTCTGGTAAAAGGCCAAGCCTTTCGTAGGAAACACTGGGCATGGCTGCTGACAAGAAAATTCTTTCCATCACTTTGATAGGGCAGCTCACCAGCTAGAAGGTAACAAAGCAGGCAGCGTGTGCTACTGAGGATTAACTCAAGAGCTGATCATTTTACCATGGACTCCCATCATCAAGTCTGAAAATTTGATCTCCGGGTTATGTCCCAGCATGGCATTTGTCCCATCTCCGCAGGGCAAAGGCAGTCTGTCATTTCTGTTGCATTTCATGTCCCCCACTGCCCTGCTGGCATCTCTGTTACTGCCCTGGCCAGGCAGTTGACAACACAAGACCCAGCGCTGTATATTGCTATGTAGATCCATGCTACGCGTTGAGGTGTTTAACTCATTACTCTCAGCTAATATTAGGCTTTTAAAATACATAACAGTATTCCACCACCAGTATGACCTCCTTTTTATTTTCGTGTATGTCCTCTACCCGGGTATTACCAGTTACCAATATGCCTGTTATGTTGGTATCTCATTTAAGGCTAGTCGTTTCAGCCCACCGTCTTACCCCTTAGGCTTTTAGCATTCATGTAAAAGCATATATATCACTCCTCAGGTCCTCTTCTTGCTATCCCATTTAAATATTACTCTGCTTTCTGTTGCTTATTTGTTAGTTTCTATACTCTATTGCCTCTTGCTTGCACTCACGTAGATTTGGAGCAGTTCCATCAAGGTCAATGTATTTAAGATTGTAGGAGCTTCCACACTCTGCCTTTTAAATGCATTTATAAGACAGTGTTTGGAAGTGGAGGTTTATTATTCTCTCGTACCTTGAAGAGTGCTTAGAAATACTTGACTTAAGCTATTCCACCTCTTAACACTGAAGAAAAGGATTCTAAAAAGAGCAGAGTGGAAAAAAGAAAATGTATCCCGAACACTGTTGGAAAGGGCCTGGTCCTAAACGGTGCTGGGTATTCTCTGTTCTAGTTGAAATCAGACAGAACTGATGGATTTGGTAAGTTGTCTGAGAGTAATGACAGTCTAGAATTCTGCAAACAAGTTATTCCTTTGTTTTCTGTTTGCACACTCTAGCTTGCTTTTAATATCAATGGAAATGAAGAAATATTTTACTGTTTTTCTTATGTTGCTCTACTTTTTTCTCCTAAATGCATTCCTACCAATAGGAAAACTTGAAAGTCATCTGTAATGTGGATATTAGTGAGTCTCTGTTTCTCTATGCTCATTTTAACATCATCTCTGGAATTGAAAACCAAAATGCCAGGAATCACAGCAGCGATACCAGCAGCTACTACCAGCAATACCTTCCTTATGATGCCACCAGTAACACCTTATTCACATCCGATGCGGTAGATCTTCCCGCAGACTCCTGTGTAGGGTTGTGGCTGTCCTACTGCACTATTTGTTGGTGGTGACATTTATGCGGATAGCACTCAATTCGGCACAGTTGTGCTTACTGTTGCTTAGAGCCATGAACCCTTGGCCTGGACACTTCCTCGTAACCATGTCAGTAATTGGATGGGGTAAGATTTAAAGTCATATATATGGCAACTCTTACCAGAGTATCAGTACATAGTACATTCAGGGAGAGTTGTAAAGATAATAGACAAGTACAGAGCAATTATAATCAGTATCTCTCTGGTTTAGCGCAACATGATTTAATAAATAATCTCCTGTTACTGCTCACGCTACTGGTATAAGCTGAGCTTGTTTTCATTGTCCTGATATGGCACTGAAACCAATAGCTTGTTCACTAGCACAGCAACGTAGTTCTGTTGCGTGCAGGAGAAATTTTCACAGTAATCAAGGTATTCAACAATCTGTCAAGTAAGTAAAAAATCTTTTAGATATGGTGGCTGCATATATGGACTCAAATTCTTCATTTAGATATCTCTGAGATTCCTCATGACCTCAGCCAGAGCCTGGCATGCATCCAAAAGCAAGGACTGGCTGGCGTTGTTTGTTACGTATTATTTATTAATAAGCAAAGAGCACACTCTTAAGACAGTACAGCAGTTAGCAGCAACACTGCAAGCTGAAAGGGAACTTCTTAGAGGACTGAAGAATGCAGACAGATGCCTGCTAGGTAAAGTGAAAATCTCAGCCTCCTTCAGGAAACTCTTCAAATACAGCATACAGTGATACCTGCCTTTTCCACATTGTGTATTCAGCTTGTGTGGTGTATTGTTTCCAATGGCATCTACCAAGCAGTTTTAGATCCTGATTGTTTTATTATTATGCTTTGCATTTGGGTGGAGGTAGAGGCAATTCCTCTAAAACTTTCAGCATTTGGACTGCACGTGCAAGCCGGAAAATGCTGAGTGAAAGCTATCTGGCTACGCGTCACTGTGCTCCATGGCTATTTGCGTGACAGCACAGCATTAGGTTCTTCACTGTGTCCTGTCACTAGTTACACATGTCCAAAACAGCATGATTCTGACTCACTGCTTTTCAGACCTACTTCAAGAGCACAGCAAATACTTGGCAGTCTGGAAGATCGGTAGTAAGGCTGAAGGAGGGAGAGAATGGGAAAAGACTTTAAGAAGCTTGCTTATTTCCCAGACAAAAACTCGTGTGGGAGGTTCCTTCCCATGAGATGTGCCACTTAGCCTCTTCCAACAGGTAGGCAGGAGACATGGAAGACAGGAAGCAAAGTGAAGGCATCGAGGACGCAGCCCCGCACTGCCATGCTTCTTGGAGGGCAAAAGTTACCCTCTGCATCAAGCTGGTATGAAATGTAATGGTGCTCAGGGCAGAATTTTTCTCCAATTACTTTCCCACTGCTGACAAGAGGGTAGGATTGCATGGCTGCGATGAGGGAGTCAGTATCACACAGGAAAGAGTTTGTTCTATCACCATTGGCATTGTCTTTGGAAGCTGTGATGAAGCTCTTTAACAGCAAAAATCTGGACGTCATGGACATGAGCCGTCCTCAGAAAAATAATGCTCAGAACCCTCAGTCCTGCCTTTTCATTAGGCTATAGAAAACCCACTTAGCTTAGTGCAAGGCAGATGAAACAGAGCTCTTAAAATCTATGGATTTTAGGAGGCAAGAAGCTATTTGTGTGGAAGGGAGATAAGGTAGACCTATGCAACCGAACAATAAATTGCTAACATCTCTCCTATTAATCAGGAACCCCTGCTGCAGTAGTTGCAATAACACTTGGAGCTACTTACAGAGCAGGCAAAGCTTTAAAGTACTGGCAGGAAGAATTGTAAGTTCATGTACTATTACAATACTTGCTATCCCACACCTTTTGCGATGCCTTATTATTAATATAATTCTAGATTTATTGCTGGTATACTATTCTGTGTATCTAAGTACTTAAAACTCCTCACTCAAGCTAAATATTCACTATAAGGAATTTTCTCCTCGCTAAGGATTTAGGGTACTGGATCTACATGTGCCTTGAATCCTGCAAGATCCCCTGTGACTATAAATGGAAGCTGTAGATGCTCTTAGCCTAACTGAAATTCAAGACCTTCATTTAAGTGCATAACTGCATTTCAATACCTAAACTTAACCCTCCCATTTATTTAAAATCTTTCTGGCCAACATAACTATATTGCTATCTACCCTATGGTTTTGGTATCTGCATTTGAGTGCCCATGTACCAAAGCAGGCTGTCAGGCTTACAGCATACCTTGGTGATAGCGGATGATACAGAACAAAGGTAGACTTCTTTTGGAAATGTAAACACAAACCCCCTTCCCCATGGTGGCCATCTCATGATACTCATTTAAGGAGTGATGACTTCCAATTTGGGATTATCTGGCAATGGAAAAAAGAGGTAAAGATTATTGCAGGATAACCCTGTCCTCCTGAAGTTGCCCCTGTTTTTGTCTCAGCCTTCATTCATTAGGTCTCCCCTATTGCTCTTTAGCTCTGTTATAATACAGACTCTAAAGATAAACTTGCATATGGTGGCCAGATATCTATTTGGTTCGTTATACTGCACCTTATTATACTTTTCCATGCAGTTTGTTTGATAAATCATTTTGTGTTCCCCGGAGAAAGAGAAGCATGATTGAAAGCCCTCAGTTCTCAAGGAACGGTTGCCTTTCAGAGGCACGACCTCAGAGTTAACATGACCTAGAAAGCCCTATGAGGTCTTTCAGGATGAAAAGTGGAATATCGTTTTGTTTTGGTATTCTGTATAGTGTGTCTAACAAATTTTTTGAAATGGCCTGTCTTTATATTAAAAGTTGCTGGCTTGCAGCACTGGATCAAGATTGGAATTTCAGTGTGCACAAGCCTATGTTGTGGTCATTCCTTTTGCCAGTAGCACTCATACTCCTGTTTAACATCAGCATCTTCATCAAGATCACAGTGATATGGAAGAAGAACAAGAATTTAACAAGGTGAGATGGCATAGGACTCCTCAGATCTTTCAGCAAATGCATTCCCCACTCTCTTGTCACCAGCTCAGACTTTCTTGCCACGAACTCAGATTTTTGACAAAATCTTTTGCTTTACAGAAATGTATGCTTAAAGCAGTCAGAAAATGAATTCTATTGTTGTGATGGCTCAGACTTTGTGCAAGTGCACATCAATGAACACATTTCAGGCTTTTGCCCCCTTTTTTTTTGGTTGCAGTGACACTCGACTTGAACGAAGTTTATCCTTGATTTAAATCAACAAAGGTGAAAGCTGAGCTGGGTCCAGCCAAATAAGCATTATGAATTTCTCAGCACACCCAAATGTCAGGCCAGTTCCCTAGCAGCTTTGAAGCAGATTCACTTGCCCAATTTTACATCAACACTCCCTAGATTGTCACAGGCTGCATGTCACAGAAGTTGCTCTATTTATGCTCTTCTCATTTTTCAGGCCCGTTGAACAGGTTTACCTAGCTGATGCACCGTAACTCTCCTCTCCCTTTCATAAGAACAATTTCAATTTAATTAGAAACCAAAAAGTAAATCAACAAACAGCACAGTTCTTGTTGGCTCTGGGTCCAAATTCTACTTACTACTTCTGTAATGTGGTAGCTTGGTCTTTACAGAAGAAAATCTATATCTTACAATGGTCTTTTACATCTCCCAGCTAAATTATAAATGGTAATTAGACAAAAACATGAACAAAACAGAACATGAGAACATGGAAAAAAAAGTTAGATGTTTGAAGAAACAGGCTAGGAAATAAATTAATTATAAGTATGTAGAATCACAGAATCATTAAGGTTAGAAAAGACCTCCAAGATCTTCAGTTACAACTGTCAGCCCAACACCACCATGCCTACTAAACCATGTCCCGAAGTGTCATGTCCACACATTTTTTTAACACCTCCAGGGTTGGTGACTCCACCGCTCTGGGCAGCCTGATCCAATGCTTGACCACTCTTCCAGTAAAGAATTTTTTCCCCAATATCCAATCCAAGCCTCCCCTGATGCAACTTGAGGCCGTTTCCTTTCATCCTATCAACATAGGACCTATTAACATCACCCCCAGCATTAGCCTGTGGTAGGAAGCATGTTCACTTTTGGAAGCGGACTGGTGTCACCAGAGTAGCAGCTGGAGCACTTCAGTTAGCACCCTGCTCTGAATTGAATTTGGGCTGCACCTTTCTCTCCCTCTCTCTGTCCTCTGGCTTTATGGGGAGCTTGGAGAAGGGGCCCCTTGGCCTAGACGTTAAGAATTTGGTTTCTGAACTTAGACTATAAGAAAATATAAACCCTGCCCCTTCTCTGCCCACCTTTTATTAATATATTCAGTACAGAAAGGTTGAAAGCAATGCCAAAGGGAGAGGGGAGAAGAGTTTCTGGCTGTTGAAGTGAGGAGTGAGGGAAGAGGAGAGTACCATGATGGAAGGAAGCATATGGTGGCTTGAGCACAACCGGTGCGTGAAGTGCAAGCAGCTCTTCCCACTTTGTGACCCTGAGCAAAGGGGTAAGGCCCACTGTAGTGGGTTCTTGCCTCAGGAATGGGAGTAGTTATACTGACTCATCCCATTCTCCCCTGTGTGAGAAAAAAGCCTGAGAAATTTAGACAGGTAATTTTTAAAAATCTTACTTCTTTATCCTGTTCTCCAAACAAATATGTTTGCAAGTTTTACCATCTCCAGTTTTAGTAAAATAGGAACACCATGTTGAATTTTAAATAATCTGGTATAAGAAGAGCG
>NW_009260192.1:14983-17637 GCF_000687185.1 Egretta garzetta
TTTTTTTCTGAAAACGAATGTGCTGCGCTTCGAAAATTTCCGAGCTGCTCCAAATAAGGTCAAGGGTGTGATCAAATGCGATGGCTGAACACTTAGGGATAGCACCTCTGAGTACACCGGACATCGTACATGAGACCTTTTGAATGTGTTCGTAGAAGTGTTTCAGTGGTTGTGAGAAGTTCTCCATGTTTTAGAAATCTGTGGTCTCTCTCTGAGGCAGAAAGTAAGTGTTCTCTGGCATTGATAAGCCTCCAAAAAGAGCAGTCACATCAGATACAAGGCTGAAGTTCATCACCACTGCTCGCAAAAAGGCAGAGAAGGTCATTAATAGTTATCTATAACAGGTAATTCATACTAATTTTTTTTTTTTGGACAGGAAGTTTATGTTCCTATGGGCATTCATTTTTGATTTGTAAATCAAATGAGTAACACCTGCCTTTGTCAATGCCTTCAATTTCATTGAAGAAAGAGTATTTTAGAAATTATAGCGTGGTTTAGGAAGTATGATTTTTGACTGCGTTGTAAAACATATCTAGACACTGTGAGGATGGCTCCTTAGATAAGTGTCAATAGCTTCTAGCCTTTGATGTTTTTTTCCCCACAAATAAAAATATTCTCTAAAGCACACCCCATTTAATTTTGAACACAGCTCTTTTTAAAAACTAATAAATACATTGTTTCCATATTACAAGCAAAAAATCCAAGAAGAATCTGAAGTACTGAACTGGAAAAGTGTTGACTTTTTACTAATTAAATTAAACATCCTGTATCTAAGTATTTCAGATTTAATAAAATGCTGTTATAGCCAACACCGAGCATGTCTCACCTAACATAAATAATTTTCTGCATAATAACCCCCATAAAATTACAAATTTTATGGCTTTTTTTTTTCATCCAGGGAATCCTAATTTCAAAAATGGAACAAAGCAAAATTTTATTTTTCAGGTTATATGCTTAATTGTTACAGGAACAATAGTTCAGCTCTTATCTACACGTGGAATATATTGATCTTAATAACGTAGTGAACTTTGGTATTCTTTGTGAAGCATAATAACCCCCTTAAAATTACAAATTTTATGGCTTTTTTTTTTCATCCAGGGAATCCTAATTTCAAAAATGGAACAAAGCAAAATTTTATTTTTCAGGTTATATGCTTAATTGTTACAGGAACAATAGTTCAGCTCTTATCTACACGTGGAATATATTGATCTTAATAACGTAGTGAACTTTGGTATTCTTTGTGATATGTGGGCTTTAAGGATCATGAAGTTTCTTCTTGTTAAGACTTTGGAAACGCTACTTTGATAAAGAAGTGGATTGGAGGACTGAATCATCAGTACAAAGGTATGAAATATGAGTCGCAGAGAGGGTAATGGACTGAAACGTCCTATTTTCCAGATCTCCCTCCCATATTTTTAAAAGTGAATAGATGATTTTTTTTGCATTAAAAATGCCCAATTGATTTATAAATATTTTGTAATACTATCGAAGAAGCCTCCTGAACCACACACCTCCTCCTCCTCGAAATATTTAGAATTAAAAAGATGTATCATATTCAGCTTTTTTCACCTCCCTTTCAGTGTGAATAACATTTCTTATTGCTAGTGGGACTTGTTATTGGACTCCTCTAAGCAGAGACAAAGCTCTAAGCAAAGACAAATACTACAAAAATCAAACTTCTCTGACTTTTTTCTTGTCCCAGCAGAAATCACCATTTGGAAGTCTTGCTTTTCAAGATGCTAAAGAAAAAGGTGTCTTTTCAGAGGCATCCCTAACTGCAGGAAATAACTAAGTACAGTTGTGGGGGCAAGGTATTTATGCTAACTCTGTGTAGGTACTTCTGTCCTATGTACTAGCATGTGTAGCTTCACTTATAAATTAAGAAAGGCAGCAGAAATCTCAACTATCCTAGAGTAACCGAAGGTCCAGTCCCAGCAGCTCTGTGACAGGCACCCTTAGCAGTCCATTCTTGCACCTTCAACACAGAAAACTCAGGAAATCAGCTTCAGATTCATGTTTTTCTCTCTTAGGTGGACAAGGTTAGTAGTGACTGCCTGGAAGGACAGTCTTATCACAGAAATGTCTATTCAAGGATGAACAGGCTCTCTGCGCAAGGGTGGCGTCGTCTGACAAGTCATGTGGAATTTTATGGCCGATTTTTCATCCCTGCGCCACCAGAGTACAAGGGTCAAAGCTTGCATTTCAAAACAAATCCCATTCCGGTGCTCTATCTGAACCATCGCGTATTGTTTCGGCCCACGTCTCCCATGTCTCGGTGGCAGCTGGACGTGCCACCCCTGGAGGGCCGGGAGAAGGGGCATTACCCTTACCTCAGGGGTAGGCATCGGCCAGATGACCAGCCTTTGGGCTCAGGGACAAGAGTCACAGAATCATATAATGTTTTGGGCTGGAAGGGACCCCTAGAGGCCATCTAGTCCAACCCCCCCGCAGTGAGCAGGGACACTGCTGACTGGATCAGGTTGCTCAGAGCCCCGTCCAACCTGGCCTTGAATGTTTCCAGGGATGGGGCCTCCACCACCTCTCTGGGCAACCCGTTCCAGCGTTTCACCACTCTCATTGTAAAGAATTTCCTCCTTATATCCAGTCTAAACCTGCCCTGCTTCCGTTTAAAGCCATTACCCCTTGTCCTGTCA
>NW_009260192.1:18505-32172 GCF_000687185.1 Egretta garzetta
TGATTGCTGCTCCCCACTGGCTCGGGCCTGCCCGTATCGGAGCTGGAGCAAAACAAAAAAAGCTCTTGTCCTTTCTGCTCCCCACCCCTCCCACCCCCCCAGCTATCTTGGGAGAGCTCTCGTGGCTCCGTCGAGTGGGGTTTGGGAGGCAGTGCTGCTTGGCCCTGTTCCTGTATGCTTCACCCTGTTGTTCCTTGTCCCTGTTTTGACAGAGGAAAAAGTGAAGCAGAATGCCGGTTCTTCCCTGGCAAGGCTGTCTTTCTCTGCTGCAATGCAAAAAGGGTAGTGAAATCTAAACATGGTTATGACATCATGGCTTTAGACAAGGGATCCTCAAGTGACTGGCTTAGATTGGACGGTCGCTGTCCACATGCACCATTTAGATTGGTTCATGATGTGAATAGAAAGTGAGCCAAGAGGGGAGGAAAAAATCTGTACCTCCAAAACGCATGTGGTACACCAGGAAGGTTAGAAAGATGTCACTCTTACGAAAAACAGCCTTTCTTAAACATGAAGACATTGATTTTTTTTTTTGTTTTGTTTTGTTTGTTTGGGTTTTTTTTTTCCCCTAAGAAAGTAGATGCTGCAATTGGTTCTGCTAAAAAGCTCATTAGTGTGTGTTCTGGATGTCTTCTCTGAAAAACTCTCTCAAGCGAGTCATCCGTTCAGCTATGTCACAGTGAGGGAAGAAAAGCTTGAATGCTGTGTAATTCAATAATTAGAACATTTCACATCATTTTCTGTAACAGTTGCAAGCAGTTGCAGTGCTTAGAATCTGTCTCTTAAAACCTGGACACCTTCAAGCAGAATGGAGAACAGTTGGACAAAAAAAGTGCATTTAAATGCTTTTCCTGTTACCTTTTCATAATCATTGATAGACACACAACGGATTTATGTGAGTAATGCTGGTAAATAAGACATTATAGTTCTGTAAGTAAATTACAGCGACTGGTTTCCTTGCACAAAGAAACAAATGATGCATTCAGTCTGTTGAAAGGCCACAGGAGCTCAGGTGTGTCCACCGAAATGTGTATCTTTAGGAATTACAGGTGAGGTTTGATTCTTAGCGTTGTCAGTTTCTAAGTAGCTTACATTGTAATTCTAAAGAAGCAAAACCAGTGCCCGGCTCCAATGTTTAAACAACATGCGGTGGTAGCTTAAATGAACTCTCCAGGTTAAACCACTCTTAAATGCGTTATCTGTGTCCCGTATTTGTCCGTTGCAGTAGATTCTACCTGCAGCTGTAGCAAGATTGGGGTGAAAGGGGCACCATCTTCATGCATTACTCGTTTCGTAAAGTGTGAGTGAGGAGTCAGAAAAGTAGTTTCTTCCTGTTCACCTGCTTAGTATGTCACAACAGCTTTACCCTCTTCCTGTCAGGAGTGAGTACAGCCCTTTCTAGAGGTGAACATTTCATACGCAGGATGAGGGGAGCTGCTGCCAGCCTGTGAGAACCAGAGAGAGGGGCTTTGTCTGTTCTCTGGGGTTTGCTTGCTGTCTGCTTCAGTCCTGTATGTCTTGTGCCTGTCCCTTCCAATTTACCTCCACTTGAGTTGAAAGAGGAGAGCTGGGAAGCCAAATTTCATGTGGGTGAGAGGAACCTACTTTTTCTCTCTGGTTAGCAGCAGATCATCTAAAAATCAGATCACGGATGTTTGAGATTAACCATGTGGGCAAGAGAGAGAGACAGGGAGGAGAGTGCCGAGTAGGGTACGCCTATCGGGTGTGAGGGAGGAGCTCAGTTATGTTCTCTATTGGACTGGTCTGTCCTGTAGCCCTGGGCATTAAGCACTTGTGTAATAAACAGGTGGGCTGCATAAACTTCACACAGCTCATCGCATAGGCTTTCCAGCAGAAAAAGCACAATCTTAAGCTGAATTGAGGGCAGTTCTTATTTTTAAGTGGTTGTATATTTCTGACTGCATTTCCTCCTTGCCCTGTTTGGTGGCTCTTCCTGTGGCAAAGTGGCATTACTGCTCCTTTCCTCTTGGTAGTCTGTCCTAATGCTGTGCAGTCTGTCCTTGAAGACACACTACTTAGTGCCACAGGGGCTTCAGCCTTAAGCTAAGAGGTGGACTTCTAGGTTTTTGTACTGCTAAATCAATCAAAGTTTATTTTCTTTAACTTAACCAGGGATTTTAAGATGGAGGCCATACAAACGAATATTTTGAGACTCTTGGGGAAGATCACTGCCCTGGAAACGAACACATTACTGTTAGGAATTCCTACATGCAGTTACAAAATTTAGAAAATATAAACAACTTCTATTATGAAATGAAAAGTCTTGTTCAAGATCTATTTTAGTTGAACTTCAGACTCTACTTGAAAGTGTAAATCCGATTGTTATATTTTGGATAAAACAGTGACTTTTTTTAGTTGGGTATATTTGTTAGGGTGTTCTAAAGTGGAAGACTGATGTGAAGTGTATATATAATTCTAAGGAAGTGTGACTGTAAATAAATATTTCTTGGTTTTTTTTCTGATGCAGCTTCCTGTTTTCTGGCACTGATAGTGCATGGCGGCTTATCCTAACTCTGTCCTGAAGTGAGGTGGGAAATCTGTCCAATAATCCAGTATCAGTAAGACGGACAAGGTAATGATAAAAGCATGTTTTTGGAACGGAGGTGAAAGAAAACCTGTGGATGGATGCTGTTTTATTTTTTTAACGCTTTACATTAAAAACAAACAACTTCTGCAAAACACTGTGCTTTTATAACCAACTTAAATTGTTAATTAGGCTGGGTTGATGTGCCTGCAGTCAAGACTCCTATGTTGCAAAATATGAATAATGCATTAGCGAGCATTAATGATACTATAAACTTCACTGTTCATTATAGTGTCTCAGTAGCAACCTGGCTGTGTTAATTGCAGGTCCCTTTTCTCTGCAATTAGATTCTATCCACCTACTCCTGTTATGTCTGATTAGGAGAATGAGTTTTGTTCAAGAATTGCTTGTGTGTCTATTTTTTTGGATGTCACTGGGCTAAACAAAGGGATTTGTGTAAAATGTTTGCTTTATATTAATTACTCAAAAACCCCAGAAATTGAATTGCAATCTAGAGATAGCATCATACTACATCTTTTTAATGCAAAACATTGCCATTGAAACAATCGGGGCATCAAGGTATGATGTATTAAAGGCTTTAGCTGAGTGTCTTGTTTCTCTGGTAGGAGAGAAGTAATTTTCAATGCAGTACTTTAAAAATAGACTGACCAAAGCAAAATTCAGTTTTCTTATAAGGCACTGTGTTACAACATCCTTAAAGGCAAGGGAGAAATATCTGCATATCTCTACCAAGGATGCGTTTTGCGCAAGAGAAGGAACAGCATGCTTGCCTGCATGTGGCTTTGGAAATGTCAATTTTTATGTGTAGGGCTGCCTACTTTTAAGATCTCTGGTATTTGTATTTCAGATGTGAAGATAACTGATCCTTTATTTGGTCCTCATTCCAGATCTATCGTTTTGGCCCTGTCCAAAACAGTGAAGAAAGAAGGGGACATTTGACTATCTATCTAGATCTTTTTTTTTTTTTTTTTTTTTTTCTCTTCTCCTCTCTCTGCTCATAACTTCTCTGTAGTTTCTGTTTTTCTTTTAAACATAAGGCCTTTGTGTTTTTTAATGAGAGATGCCTGATACAAAGTGATAATTTTTAAATTGTCTTCTATAAAGTGTTAAAGAGAAAACTCTGAAGTATATGCTGTGTGCTGCTTGGACACAAGATGGCTTTGTAGCGCTTCTTTTTAAGTTGGTGCAGTTGTCCACCTCTCTTAAGCCACTGAGAGTAACTGACTGTTCTGGCCATGTACACTGCATAACAAATTTGTGGCTCTGAGCCTAATGAGCAGCTAATGTGTGGTCTGTTGAGGAGCTTTTTAAAAAACAAAAATCTTGGTTAAAACATCTCAGTCAAAATTTCAAAACAAGAAAAATTTTGTCTGGACAGGGACCCTCAGTGTGTTCTGATCATGCATATAATAAAACCAATGTTTAACTCATTGTTTATTTGTTCGTGAAATACTTTGCTGATATCATAATTATGGGAGATATAAAAATAATCTAGTAAAGTGCTAATGTAACCAGTATAATGTTGTAAGGCTGACAGCTTTTGCAGCAATTTCACTTTCCCTGAGAGACATGTATATGTATCTCAAAAGCAAATCCTAGGGAATGTTAGTTCCTTTATAGCTTTTTTCCATGACAGTTTACAGCTGATACCTTACAAAAAAATGCAGCCAAGTTGAAATTTCTAAGTGTCACACACATTTAAAAGCTGTCTGAGTTTTAAAAAAAATCTTTACTTTTAAATTCTGAGCACTGGGAACTGTGATAACTGTTAATTTGAAGTGTTGGATCCTACAGAATTGTTCTTTGCCTGTGAGCTCAGTTAATGTATCGTGCGCTTTATTGTTTGAGAAATCAGTGCATCATGGAGTGTGTCCGAGAGAGGTTCTTTGGAGAGCTTCCTAAGAGTAATGCTTTCCAAAGATGGAAAGCTTCAGAACCATCACCAGATACGTTTAACTAACTAACAGTTTAGTTTTCTACAATGTTTTTATATGTTTTGTTGTTAATAGGTCTGCAGGCGATAAGGAATCCACCATGAATGGGCAGCTGGACCTAAGTGGGAAGCTGATCATCAAAGCTCAGCTTGGGGAAGATATTAGGAGAATTCCTATTCATAATGAAGATATTACCTATGATGAATTGGTGCTAATGATGCAAAGAGTTTTTAGAGGAAAACTTCTGAGCAATGATGAAGTCACAATAAAATACAAAGATGAAGGTAAGGTTTAATTACTACTGTTGAGGTTTACTACTGTTGCTCTGATATGGTTTATCTATGGACAGAAACTCTGAAATTCACCTCTTCAAAATTGTCCACATTCATTGGCAAATGCAAGTGATTTCTTGTGAAATCCTTTGAATCAGACAATAGTGACTGTATCTCTTGTGGTTACGCTGCCTTAACATAGTATTTCCTCCAGTTTTTCTGAAGTATCAGCTATCTGAAAGTTCAGTTTTTTGCTGTTGCAGGAAGCTGATGCTATTGCGGGTTTCTCTTCTGTCTGTTCATTTAATCATCTTTTTGTGTTTTCAGTGCTGAAGTGGGTTTGAAGGTGAGGGGAGAATAAGCATGTATGACTTAACACAAGCTCTTATAAGACTTTGAAAGCTTGATTTATGTAGTAGTGATTCTTAATTATGTTTTTCTCGATCAGTAAAGATTAGAAGAAACTTCTAACTTAATCTGAAATGTTTATAAAGTAATCTTTGCTCGTGTTGGACATTGGTTGATTCAAAGAAAATCTGGATCATTAGTGCTAAACAAACACAACCTTAAGAAAGAAGGGCTTCCACAGAATGAGAAGGGCCTTGTTTGGGATGTGTAGAAAGAGAGTTGTGGTTCGGAGGATTTTTCCGCTTTGAATGTCAGTGTGGGGCATGGAATAAGTTACTTAATTTGGGACAGAGGGGTGGTATTCATAAAATGAAACTCAGAATGAAGTAATAAAATCCAAAGCCTATTAGTGAGATCAAAGACTGTGTGATAATTGTGCTGGTGTACAGTAAAAGCTGCATTAGTGAAGCATTCAGGTTCATTTTTCTTAATAGCACTAGGAAACTTTAGGACTGTCTGTGGTATCTCAAATGTCAAATAACTTTTGTTTGTACATCTAGGCAACAAAATTTCACTTTGAATGACCCTGAGAGTTTTTTCAGGGTCATGAAGCTTCTGAGAGACGCTGCTTATCAAAACTGATATTAGTGAAGGGTTAATATTTTGGGTCTTGATCTCTAGTGGGAGAGAGCTCAGTGGATTTCTGGTGGGTTTGTTTTTCCTCTTATCACATAATCGATTTCTTTTTTCTTTCTGGGATGAGAAAGGTGAAAGGAAATTGATGGATGCTTTTTCATTAGTTTAAAGCATCTGGTCCCTTTTTTTGCATTCTTACCTGTTCTCTGGTTTTGTGTATGCTTCAATCTTTGTCCTTCTTTGAAGAAGATAATGGTGTATAGAGACTGTAATTGTGGTTTCATGCTTTGGTTGTCTTTCACGACCTAGAGCCCTCCTACTTTTAATTTAGGTTTCTTTGTCTGAGAATGTACTACTACTCCCCTGTGATGTGAAATTTCAGTATGTGTTATCCTAGCTGATCATCACTTCTAAGAACATTTAAACGCTGTTAATACCGGAGGAAGTTGCAAGTGATTAAGGAAAATGTTAACAGAACTAGACTTCAGTTTGATTGTCCTATGAACACCATAGTATTCTTGATTTTAAGCTAAGATTCTTCTTTTAATCTATTTTGGTCATTAGAAGCTTTGGAATATATGCAATCTAGCTATTTCCATTTTGTTATTTATCCCTCCAGACCTGGAGGAACGCTTGTCTTCATCTGTTATGAGGAGGTATCCTGAGTTGGTCTAGGCATTTCCACTACTTCTACAGCCTTGATCTGGGTCTTCTCAGAATTCTTGTGCATGCTCTTTGAGCATTCAGAAGAAAGCTTCATCTCTTTGTTTCTTGTTGCTGTAACGCATGAAGCTAGTGATCTTCAGGCCTGGATATAGGATTTTCTACTTAAAATTCCTGCAAAATACTGTGGCTTTATATCTTCATCAAACTGTCATGATCCTTGGATCTAACACACTTTGAAAAAACCAAACTTGTATGCTTAATTGGAGAGGCTATTTAAATCCCAATCCTTCTGTCTCTGGATTTGTGGACTAAGATAAGCAGAAGCATGTTCCTAAGTTATATTTAGGATATGTGATGCTTTTATTAATTACTATGGAAAAGAAGTTTCAGTTTGATTACTGCCTTGTGGAGTTAAGCTATATATTTAAGCTGGGCATCGTTCAAACGTCTGAACTAATAAAATTGCTCTACTAGATGTGAAATAATTTTCATGTCCTGCTTAAGGTTCTTGAATATGTAGTATAACCCAATGTCTGCAGAAAAACCCCAAACAAGCCAATAAGGACTGCCAGCAGTGAATTTATATGAATCAAAGAGTAGAATTGCATCTTAAGCACCCCATGTTACTGAGTTACATATGCTAAAGCCCCTATGGAGTCAATAATAGAAACTTTTACTTTTTTTTCTTTGGTGAAGTTAGGCTTGGATTTAAAATTGGAGTGCCTAATGTGAGATTGGCCTTTTTGATCTTGTTTTTCGTTATCTTGCAGAAGTTGATGTCTTTGTGTCAGAGGCAATAATAGTTATTAAGTCATAGTGCCTGTAATCAAGGTGGTGTGCTAGTCAGTAATGACTCTACCTTTGGTAAATTTACCAAAGTGAAGGAAAACTACATTTTTGGTGGTGGTGTTTTTGGCTTTTTTTTCCCAAAATGGAATAGAAAAAAAAAAAGAAGATAAATATAAAGCTAGTAGATGAGGGGGCATAGCTGGCGGGGCCAAGGATAATGGGGCAGATTTCTAATGTCTTAAACGTTTCTAATTTCTTCTAGTTTCTAATGTCATAAAAATTGGAATGCATCATGGTGATGCAGAATTAATGCTAAAATACTTTCTGTTCCATTGGTAAGTCAAGGGAGTCACTAGCTTATACTAAAGATAAAAAAAAAAATAATTGGCATGGCAGGGAATATTTAGGGTACATGGGAAATTGTAAAGAGTGAAAGCTGTGTCCCTTGTAAAAACAAGAAAGGTAAGTTCTTAAAATAACAAGATTAGTGAAGAAAATAAAGTCTGTTTTACTTATCAGTAGAAAATTAACATTGTATATACCTATCTATATTGTAGTAACAGGAATTAAGCTTCACTGACATTCCTTAAAATGGAAAGTTTGTTTGATAAATCTAATGTACTTAAACTGTCAGACTTTGTATGGCTTGACATACACATATACCTTGTGAATCCTATCATATGCTCTGCTTGGGTAATAGCTTGATGGCTGTCAATAGGAATCATAGAACTGACTTTATTCATCTAACAAGATTCTGTACTTGATGCTTTTCAGCCTTTTTCTCTGCTAGCAGTTTAAAATAGAAATTTTAATCATTCTTAATGCCTTCAACATAAATGTTAAAATAGGTGAGGGATAATAAGATGGAATGTCTGGATTTTTTTGTGTGACATTGATCCATGTAAACCCTGTGTATTAATATATATTTTCATTTGGCTATGCAGGATGAACTGTTTAGAACATGCATCTTTGTTTAGGGAGTGAATCTGAATGTTCACTGATACAACAGAAAAGCATTGCAAGATGCTCTGCCAATGTTGTGCATTGACCAGAGAAGTAATTGTCGTTTATTGTGTTATCAGGAGAATATGGAATAGAAGGGCTTTGTGTTAAGACGCCAGGGGATTTTGGTATCAGCGTTTAGGAAAGGATACTGAAAAGCTGGAGGAAGTGTTTGAGTGGGAGGGAACAGCTGCCCCCCCCCCCCCCCCCCCCCCCCCCCCCTCACTTTACTGCCCGAGAGAAAGGACTGTTTAACTTTCAGAGTTACTTGTTTGGGGTCTGGTTGCGTAGGTCTTGTTATAGATCATAATAGCAAACAGAGACACTATTACTTTCCCCTTCCTAGCACTAGTGAGGCCCCACCGGGAATTCTGTGCTCAGTTTTGCTGCCTGCACCCCAGGCTAAAAAGACTTGGAGAAACTGGAGAGGGCACAGCAAGATGTGGTGAGGATAGTGAAGGCCCTAGGGCAGGTGGCCTGCGGGGCCACTGCATTTGAGGGAGCTGGGCTCGTTCAGTGTGGTGCAGAGGAGGCTGACGGCAGAGCTAATAGCAGCCTCCAGCAAACTGAGTCTTGGTTTATCTGTGATCTTGTTGAGCGAGCAAAAATGTTAATGTGGGTTGTCTTGACTCACGTTAAAAATTTTGAGAGACCAGACTTAATGGGAACTTGGTTTCTCTCTTGGGTATTAACAGGATTACAGGTGTTAAATGGTTTATGTCTAGAGCTTTATATATTAAGAGTAAGGGATCCCATACAGTTCTAACACAATTTCTGTGACCAATGGCAATGTGCAAATTCATTAGGATGCCAGTTCCTCTGAAATCTGACATATAAAAATAAATGGCTAGGAGTTCAGACTTCATGTCAAATTCTTGGTTTGAGAGAAAAGCGTTTTTCTGGCTACTTTGATGTCTTTACGCCTTCATTCCTGTTGATGTGTTAAGGCTGAGAGATTTTTACTATTCACTGTTATGCAGGAACTTTATTATCTTTCCAGTATTGAAAATCAGTCTTCCAAGTGTAACCTCAGAAAGCATTCTAGTCACTTCAATTTTTCCCTTGTTAGTGTGCATGTTATGTTTTTTAAAAATTAAATTGAGGTTGGCTTGTGCCATCTATCTTGACTCTCCTGCTGTTCATGAACAGCATAGTTTAGGAGCCACTTGGAACAGGCATATAACTAACTGGCAGCATCATTCTTTCTGGTGTTGGACTTTGTGAACTCTTAGCTCTAATGTTTTATCCTGTATGTAAGCATAAAAGAGTGATGAGCTATATGGAACTTTCAAAGGGCCAATGTTAGAAGGCTCCCTTTTGGAGCTGGTCATGCTTCTGTCTTATCTTCTGTGCATAATTTCCATGCACACTGACTCTTGCACTAAAATAATAAACTTTTTTCCTAGTAACTTCAGAATCAAGTAGGGAATGTTATTTTTGAGTAATGAAGTAACACTTCAGCCCTAGCGTGGAGTTCAGTAGTTAATAGGCTTTGCTTTTAATGTCACTTTTTCATGTTCTTTTCAGATGGAGATCTTATAACAATTTTTGATAGCTCAGATCTTTCCTTTGCAATTCAATGCAGTAGGATACTTAAGCTGACATTGTTTGGTAAGTAGAAGATTGTCTTTTTTTTTTTTTTTTTAATAGTGTTTATTGAAATTGACTGGAAGCTTTCAGTTTGTCACTTCAGAAGAATGGAAACAGTTAAACATACTGGATTAATACACCATACCTATTTTCTCTCTTGACGTTTCATGTGACATCTGAACTTACGGAAACTGAAACTATTTCTTTTTATGAGAAATGGCATACATATATAGGTGGTCAATGTTTTTTTTCTTATTCTCCATGTTATCTTCCATGCTAGCATTTGTGGGGTTTTCTTCACTAGTCCGTGAGAAATTTAAGATGATTATCTTGCAGTGTTACTAGTACACTGCTAAAAACTAACATTAATTGCTTAAAGTTGAATAGATTTTAACATTTATCCTTTGGCCTTTATATAAAATACTTACTTATTTTCAAGCTGCGATTGGTAAATTAGCACATAGTTCCAAGGAATAGTAAGCAGCCTTTAACTTGGATGCTGGCCTTATTCATGAATTGCAGCAGCGTTGCCTATGCTACATTAGTTCTAAAGGCACTTTCTAAAGGGACAGCTTTCCACAACCAAGTATGATATTTGTATTGTTTAGGGTATATTCATGGAAATGAGTAAACAGTGCAGAAACTTACTGCAGACTTTGCAGTTCTGGTACTGTGGATTATGCTGAACTGAGATATATTAAAGGAACAGTAAGCTCTAGAACGAGTTCAGTCTGTGTTGACTAAACTTTGGCACTTTAGACTCCACAGAGGAGGAGGATGCTGTGAGCAAGTAGAAGTTGGGAATTTTTTTTTTTTTTTCACTTTTAAACTGGATGTCAGAATGTTACTACAGTCTTAAATTTATCTAATTGCTGTTTTGCAGTGAATGGACAACCAAGACCCCTAGAATCTAATCAGGTGAAATACCTGCGTCGAGAGCTGATAGAACTTCGCAATAAAGTCAATCGTTTACTGGACTGTTTAGAACCACCAGCTGAACCAGGGCTTTCCACTAATCTGCCTGAAAGTGGTAGGCAGCCTGGCAAAGAATTGTTTGGTTTGATTTGCAGAGTTGTGAGCTGTTTAACAAAATGAAAAATGGAGGCTTGAATGCTGGTTGTGATCATTCTTAATTGTTGCTTGATGGTTCAGAACTTAATTTTTAATGCTTCAGTTATTTCAGAGGCAGAATTTTTATTCATGTTACCTGGAGTAAAGCACTAAGTTAACTTAGAAATAAAACTTTGAAGTCTTGAGTTTTTGTTGCAATGTATGAAAATGCTGTAACTAACACTTGTGAGTCACAACAACATTTTGAGAGGGCTTTGAGCTGAATTAATAGTTTGTTGTTGCTGAAAAGTTCTTGCTCCCAGCTGAGCACTCCCACTGCTTACTTTGGGCTAGCTCTGGTGCTTATCTTGTCATGTTGCTAAGCAAGTTTAAATCGCTAAAACAGTAAAAAGCAAATTCAGCAAAAAATATATCCACTTTTTTTGCCAGGTTAGGAAATTGAATCCACACATTTTGAGCTCAGACCAGCATCAGAGCTGTCTCAGGGTAAGCAGCACAAGGGTGCAGACAGGGGTGGGAAAGGATTGTTGGGGGAGGGCAAAATGGGGCAGGAAGTTTTACTCTTCCAGTTTTGAGGTGTTGATCTCCTAGCTTAGGGCTGTTGTACTGTAAAAACTATACCTCTGTGTGCTTAACTACAGATGTGGGGCAAGCTGGACACAGAAAATAATGACACAAAGCCATGGAGTACAGTGTTCTTGAGTAAAGAGGTGAACCAAGAACTCCAGCCTTTCTTTTAGGAAACGCTGCTTTTGTATTTTACACTTCAAAGTTTTATTGTTTAATGTAGTCTAATGCCAGCCCCTGTTCCTACAATATAAGCAATTACTAGTTTCAATGGAATACTGTGGATTCTGGTTATAAACCATTTGGAAGAAGGCTAGGGTGATGATCTTAAGAGTGTAAACAAAACTAGCCAGTCTAAGCCCTGTCTGCACTTGTTTGTTTTTAAGAGAAAATGTAGCACTACTAGCTAAGGGGTTTCTGAGTGATTCAGTATTGCTTGTATAATTGCAAAGAGATGAACTTTACCTGTCAGTTTAGGAAGAATTCGGGGAGAAGGGGATAGAACAAAACAAAACCTGCGGTTGATAAAACACTGTAATAAACAGGAACCTATCCTGTAAGTTTCCTTATTTTTGAATTCCTGGTAGGCAAGTCATACCAGAGCAATTTGTTTGAAGCAGGAGCCTTGTACCGTTGAATTTAAGACAAATAGATACGTGATACTGATACTCGCACAGCGTCAGTGTATCTTTAAGTAACTGTGCAATGAAACCTAAGCTTTGGGTTTCATTGCAGTTCAGATACATCACTGTTATCCTAACATAAGCATTTCAACAGTTAAAACATTTTTAAAAACCCCACAACTATGCAATTTTAAAGTCGCTGTACTACAATATATAAGTATGATGGTGTTTCAGTTCTCAAGAATTAATAACTGGGCATTTTGTTTCGTAGATGCTGTAGATGGTAGGGAAGAAAAGCCTGCTGCTGCTGACTCTAATGTTAAGCCATCTACTCAAGTTATAGCAGCAAGCATGTCTGCATTTGATCCACTAAAGAACCAGGATGAAATCAGTAAGAACGTCATGTCAGCGTTTGGCTTGACAGATGATCAGGTGTCAGGTAAGAATACGTCTTGGGAAAAGGAAAGCAAAACCTCTTCATAACAGATGACTCGAATCTTGATTTGTAACAAAGCATTTGTATTTTGGATGTATCAAACTGTGTTCTGTATTCACTATTTCTTTTCAGAATTCTAAAACTTGCCAAGTTAAGGTGGTGTAACTGTGTTTGCTGACTTCTGTATACAAAACATTGAAACGTTGCTGTTGGTTTTAGCATTGTGTTTTACATTGGAGTAGAAAATGGCTTAAATTTTTTTATTTGAATTATTTAAAGCTATTGTGTAGAGTAGCTTAATTGGTATCTGCCAGTGATAGAAAAACAGTAACCACTGTTCTGCCTTAGGGTTCGATCTTGCAGTTCATGTTCTTGGCTTGTGCTTCTGCTGTTTGTCAATCAGAATGTTGTGTATGACCCCGCCCTTTCTCTGTGTCCTTTCAAAAGTAAATAGTGTCAACTTTTTTACTGTTAACAGAAAGGAATAACATACTTGTCTGAATTATTATTTATTCTTGAAGAGCTGCATGACTGTTGGCCCTACCTAGTGGTAGAATGCTAAACTTATAAAAGCTGATTGTACTAAATGGAATGCAGTCAACTTAAGACAGGGTAACTGAAGTTAGAAGAGCAACGTAAAATGTAATAAGGAGTGTGATGCAGAATATAGAGGAGTGATTTTGCACAGAATCTGCATGGGTCTGGCAAGAGCTAATGTAGCATTGAAACCTAAAAATAAAGCTGCTGTTAGTTAACAGGATTTGCTGTGTACTCTCAAATTTAGAGCAAGTAAATTTATATGGTGTGTGAAGTAATGAATGATGCAGACGGGCAAACTAATAGCAACTGGAGCTTGTTTCTACAGTATGGCTGCCTTGGCAAAAGTGTGGCGTGATAGGAATAGATCTGCACTGCGTGATCGCGACTGTGCAGGATCCAAAGTTGTACCCGCAGACAGAGTGGTTGTCTTCAGATTGGGGCACTGCTCCGTGGATCAGGCCTGTTGAGTGATCTCTTCCTCCATGGCACATTTTGGGTATTGTCACAGCATTGTTATTTCACAAATGAGATAAAGGTTTGATGGTACTTGAAAACTTACAGTGGGCTACCTCTGAGCAATGAAGTGATGGAATAGAATACGAAGTACAGCTAGTGGAAAACTGGAGC
>NW_009260192.1:32474-40146 GCF_000687185.1 Egretta garzetta
GCAGGATATAAGAAATCCCATTTCTAAAGCTATAATCCTGCAGCTATGTATATAAGGCAAAACCAGAAGTAGGCAGATTTAATTCATTTTCCCCCTAATAATGGTAACATGAAAACACAATTAAGGGCTTGTTGGATGCATATTTATATTGTGTAAATATAACTTTCTTAAAATTGAATTTGTAGCAATTCTAATACTTGTGCTTAATTTTAGGTATGTATTTGAAAGCAGTGTCTCGCAGGTAGCGTTCATATAACTAAGAGCTGGAAAGATCCAGGTTTAAGTTCTCTTGTTTCTAACAAAATATTTTGCATTTAATTATATTACATTATACCTGTTCACATGCCTGTTTCAGAACTTCTCACTAATGTAGAAAAAATCTGAATTCTCTGTTTCCATGCTTTCTTTGGGTGCTAGCTGGAGCATTTTCAGAATTATCAAAGCAGACAATTGCTTTTAGACTGAAGGCTGCCATATCCCCTCCAGGAGTGCAAATTTAATACATTCCATGGAGGTTTTCTGTTCACATGCTGTGTGCCTGTCAGTAAAACACTTTGTTGCCTGTGCCCACGTGCGCCACAGTAAAACACTTGTGCATTTGAACAGGTTCATGCAGCTTTGCACCTTTGCTCCATGAGAAAAATATAGCTACCTAGGTGCGTACTCTGTCCGCATGTAGCGAGTCTTCAAGTGTATGTGTGCAAGGTTAATGCTTGAAGCTGTGGAAGATCCATGTTGTCACACAGGGTTTTATCCCACAAGTGGGTCAGGTTCCTCAGAAGAATGAAATTTGATTGACCTAGAGATAAGTGGAAAATTCCTCGCCCTACCCCCCCAAATATTTTTAAAGGAGAGCTTACATGTGTAAATATATTTAGTATTAGCTTGGGCGTGACAATCTCAAATGTAAATCTATGGAAAACTGGAAAAAAAAATGTTAAAAACTTTGCATGGGAGTGGTCTTGTATTAGCAAACTTTCCGTTTATTTCATGTACTGTATTTTGTTCTTGCTCCACTAGGACCACCCAGTGCCCCTGCAGAAGAGCGATCAGGAACACCAGACAGCATCGCTTCCTCCTCTTCTGCAGCCCATCCCCCTGGTGTTCAGGCACAGCAGCCACCATACCCCGGAACACAGCCACAGACTGGTCAGGTGGAAGGTAAGCAGCAGGTTTTTCTTCTGTTTAAGACCTGAAAGATGGTGTCTGGCTCTGAGTGATCGGTAGCTATGGCTTCCAATTAGCAGGCTCAAAGCTGATACCAAAGTACAGGTTTCCTCTGTGCCACTAGGCCGAAAAACTTTTTTCCTCACATGCTGTTCAATACAGAAACAGCAGGTGGAGCAGTAGCTTTATTTAAAAGGGTAGATGATGGAACGTGAGGAGGACTTTTATGATACTGTTTCATACTTGCATCCGTGCTCACTTTACTGTAAGGCAGATTGATACTCACCGCACCCTAAAGCTATCTGATGATCTTAGTTCATATCAGACCTTGTGTGTTGTGTCAAGCAGTATTAGTTACTTTTGCTCAGCTAACTGTTACCTTGTCTACCATGAATTAAAAATGTTTACTCATTTCTATCTAACAAAACAGAGCCGTTACTACATTGCTTCTGCACTACGTACAGCTCTGTGCTAGCCAGGTTAAACCTCGTAACTATCTCATCCTGTGCATTGTAGTGTTCCTATGTAACCTGTGAGAGCCTCAGCTGGCTCTCCTTTAAAGCTTAAGGTCTTAGCTCTGCTATTCAGATTCCTTTGTACTGTAGCCTTTTACATGTTGTTTGACTTCTAAAAATAAATCTATTCAGAGGTTTGCTACATTTGGGCATCTTTTTTCTATTGAGCACTGAGCCATCAGACCTGCATAGCTCTGGATGAAACTCTGGAATGACTTGCTTTGGTATTTCTACCTCCGAAGTACAGTATCCATTTGTTTCTGTGTTAGTGAGAAACCAAATTACAATCCTCTGCTGCTTTCTATGCTGACATGACGCTGAGGTAAATGTGAGAGGCATTATTGAGGGTGATGACAGTATCCACAGTCATTGGAGTATCTTGCCTGAAGCGCATCAGTAACATTTTGATTGAGGAGGGTGTTTGAGCAACTTGTTAAGCATAATATTTAAGCAGGCATGGATGCTGTTGGTTGCAGTGGAACTTGTAACATGCTTGTTCTGCTGCTTTCAGCTCTTTTTTTTTTTTTTTTTTTTTTTTTTTTTTTGGCTATTTCCCTAAGAATTAGTGAAGGGATATAAATGAGACAGCAAGAGACATCTTTGTAGCTTAAAGATACAACTGTTTGGTGTTTGTGTGTAAGTTACTTTTGGAAAAAAAAGTGCTTCAGGTTCTTCTGTCAGCAGGTAGAAAACTCAGTATTCAAAAAATACACTCTCAGCTACTGAACTTGTATTTTATGAATTTAGCCTTTTAAATTTACTTTAGTACAATAAAGTATGAAGTGTTAAGTGTTGATGTTTAAACTAGAACTGAAACAAAGAAGTGAAACACTTAAAACACTACCAGCAGTGTACGTTGGAATGCTGAACGGCTGCTAACACCAGGGAAGGGAAAAAGTACTTGTTTCAGCAAAACTCACTTTACTTAAGAAAGAAGTGTCCTAGGCTCGTGCATCAGAGTAGATAGAACGATTTTTCTAAACTTGGGTCAAGGGAAGTATATTGGTTTCTTATTTTTTAAACACTGAACTGTGCTATACCTTTGCCCAGGTCCTTTTTTTTTTTGCATGTAAAAGTACAACAGGGGTTTTGGTCTGTAGTTTATGCAGTTTTTATTATTGCCACTGAAACGTGTTGAGTATTGATTATTTTCTTCACTCTATGGATAAAATAGGATGGTTCAGTTCTTGAGAAAAGATCAGAAGTTGTTACTGAACTTCTTTCATCAGAAATACTAGTGGGAGTGCTTATGCTGTGCATTGTGTGCATATAGTAAATAGCAGTCTCTTACCAAAGTTGGGTAAAAAAAACCCTCTGAGGGTTTTTTCATAAACTAAGTTGCTTTTATCCAAAGCATTCAAAGACTTCCCTTTGGAACATGGAGTGGCTTTCCATACTTCACTGCTTGATAGCACCTCAGTCCAGTGGTAATCTGGGGACCTCCTGTCCTGCTGTCCCACAAAGATGTTTCAGTATAGTGCTGTCTCCTGTGCTTTTGTACTGCTAAATCCAGTTGCTCAACACACACGAGAATCAATCGTGTACTGATGCAGACACTTCTTTAGTCTTGGCTGAAATACACGTAGAAGTTCATTCACGTAAGCACATTATGATCTTCTAGGGAAAAGAATGCGGTGTGTATATACCTATTTGGTCTTTTTTCTGAACAGAGCTAAAATGGCTGTTTCAGCACGCAGGAGCAGTGGTAAATGCTGGCAGATGCAGATCCTTGACTGCAATAAGCAGTGCTAAGTACAAAAGCAGATGCTGAAGCTGCAGCTCATCTTGTTTTCAGAGTAAAAATCCAGCAAGAGGGAAAACTCTGCGTGTTTGAGGACCCATAGGATCACTGACTGCATTCATGGCTGTAAATTAGGAATGTTTTCTTGAACCTCACCGGAACACCTCTTTGCCCCTCGCTAACGCTTCAATGCTGCGGAAGGCAGCAGGTGGCCTCAGAAAGCTTTGGAAAACTTCGTGCTTATTTCCTTTCCTATCCCTTTGCCTGGGGTCTCCAGCAGGTGCCAGTGTGGTGTCTCTGCTAGCCTGTAGGTAATTATCCTGAGACAGGCAGCCTCCTGCTTGTTCTCCCAGAACTTGCCTATAACGAGTGAGGCCGAGAAACAGAAAACATGCATTCTGAGAGAATTTCTAACTCCTAATTAATCAAGCTAACAGGCTTAAATCCTCTTCAAGCCTTGTGTTTAGCACTCTCTTCATCCCACAATAAATGCATACCAAATAATATTTTGAATGACTGCACCAGTATAAATATTTTGAACACCTTAATGTGAATGTAAAATCCTGTTGCTTTCAGCTCCAAATAACGCAGAGAAGAGAAGAAATAAGGAGTTGTATTAAAGCAGTGTGCACAGGAGATTGGGAGGACTTGGAGCAGAGCCGAGTCGCTTTTGCCTTGGTGCAGCTCAGAAGATACAGCTTACAGGATATTTATACAGTCTGCTGATTTTTTCAGAATGAATAATAGCACAGTAACACTTTATAACAGTAAAGTTTCCGTGTCTGCTCCAGTTCAGCTAAGCTTTAGATTTGGCAGCTTTTGGTTTTGTTCTTTGACTGTGCCTGTTACTAAATTGGAAAACAGCAGAAGCATAAAGCCTAAACAGGGCCTGCAGGTTAAGTCTAAACAAAAATTCTCCCTCTTCTTGCCAATAAATTGCGAACGGTGAATTTAGGAAAAATTAGCATTGAATTGGAATACCCAAGTTTAAGAATGTATGGGTTTTATTTTTGCTTTAGGGCGTATACACCAGGGTCTCTTAAGACAACTTGGCTTAACAGCCAGTCAGATACTAAGAGAGGGATGACTTATCTGGAAAATGTGGTCGGAATAAATAATGTACCACTTTGCTTACAGTCCTTTGATGGAGAAATGGTCTTAAAAACCTAATGTAAACAGACACTCTGAGGGCATGTTTACCTTTTGAAGTACTTTAATTTGCAGCATGAGTTCTGGAGCAGACTTGTAAAGATTCCTGCCGTTACCCACCAGAACAGCACTAATTGAGGTGTGTGGCTTCTGGCATCCTCTGAAAACATGAAATAGCCTCACGTACCAAATTAGAACTGTTTACGCTGTTGGAGAAAGATAAACATCATTTAGTCTGCAGAATGGCATGGGTCAGAAACTAGAATCTGTAGACTGATTTTGGTTGGTAGCGAGGTGGAACACACATGCAAATTTCACTTGCATTCAGATTTTTTCAAAAAAACTTTTACATGTTGTGCGAGGGTTTGTTTCTGTGATTTTGAACCGTTAGGGTGTTGTTCTCTGTGTTTATCGTATAGCTGGGTACTGGGCTTCAACTAAAGATGTTTTTAATCCGTAGGTCAGATGTATCAACAGTACCAGCAGCCTGGTTACCCTGCTCAGCAGCCGCAGGCTCAGCCTCAGCAGCAGTACGGTATGCAGTACCCAGGTAAGCAGCGCGCCCCAACGGGGCTCAGCTGTAGAACCTCTCCTTCAGCGCCCGGCCCCATCAGCTTCCATTCCTGATCCTGTGGGGCAGGTCAGGGTGCCGAGCAGCCCGAGTGCCTGCGGTTCCGATGGGAACCGGCACAATTCAGAAATTAGCAGTAAGAGAACACTGTCACTGGCTGTATTTTTAATACGTAGTTGGGAGTTCTGCTGTCTCAATCCTACTCGACTGTGACCAAAAGCAGACTTCGTTATTAGTTAGCAGAATGCATTGTTTGAAAGGTGAGCAAAGTGAATCACCTGAAGTATGAGCAGTTTTCAGGATTAACTTCTGCAGTCTTGGGATTCTAGCAAGTAAGTGACTAATTTAGCTTCCTTAAATGTCGGCGGTATATAAAGATGACCCCTATTTCTTGCATCTAGAATGGTCTGCAGGTACAAAATCTAGCAGTGCGAACTGCAGTCATCACAGTTGTCACTTACTTACTAACTCCTTAGCTGTTACAAGTACTGTCGCTTCAGGGAAGCTTTGAAGTGATAGGTGTTTGGTTTTTTTAACTTGTTGATGTTGCCGATACCTTGAGTTAAGCTGCCAGCAGACTTTTAGCAGAGGAACATTTTAGTGTACTTGTGGTTTATAGGCAGTCAAATGCAAAAAGCTGGCTTTTGCATATACCCAAAGTAAACTTGACTTCAGGACTTTGAGTTATTTACTTTAGAAGCAGCTGGCATCTCATAATGCATAGTGTGTGCTAGGAATCATAATCCAGCTAAAGTACGGGGATGAACCTGTAATGGCAGATTCCGTAACAAATTGCAAGTTGCTTATAATACTTTCAGAAGATGATACAAAGCATTTATCATTCCTTGTTTTAAACAGTCTTCCTTAAACTAAACGAAAGAATCCCATACCATCCAGTGACTCAGAATAGAGCCTGTATGGCCTTTTTTGTTTTTTTTTCTGGTGTGCAATATGTACAGTGGGAGTGCATCAGTTTTGATGTAGATGAGTACACTTGCAGAGCTTATGAAGAAATTCCATGTTTATCTTGGAGAAGGACCCTAGAAAAGTTGGAACTGAAGGTTTGTGCCCCAGCCCTTGTTCCTGTGCGCTGTGTGAGAGAGCTCGTTGATTTGGGTCTCTAAACGGTGCCTTGTTCCCTGCAGATATCTCACCCCCACTATTTGTAATTAGAAGACAGTGACAGACTTTCTGAAGTCTAATTTCAGAAGAAGTAACAAACCTGTTGGAAGTAGAAGGGTCTATCTGTCTGTCTTTAGGCTTAAAAACTGAGGGGGGGGGGGAAAAGGAGTTTGCATCTGCTTTCTAGTCATATCCTACCATCATCTAATGCCTGATTTTACTGGAGAAGTTCCTGTGAAAGCCGTAGTGCAATGCGAGTTCTGCATTCTAAGCGATGTCATCTTCAATCAAGAATGAAATGCCACCAGAACTGATCTGGGGCTCCTCTGTTTCTCATAACGTCACGATTAACCTAATCCTTCAGAAACAGCCTTTTTTCTGAGGGCCTAGTGATAGCAGCCTTTGAAGAGCTCGAGCTCCTAGGATTTGTTTTGTGTTTATTTTGCTGCTGTTCCCATGAGTATTGTCTCCTCTCCAACCCATGTCCCCCGAGAGCAGGATCCGTCCCCCCTCTTGTAGCTCTACTAGGCAACACTGTGGCTATTGACTCATGGTAGTAAAAACGGACCCTTCAGAGCTTTGGCTCATGAGTAAATTTTGATCCCAGTTTCAAGGTGAGTTTGCTCCAGTGCATTCTTCAATCCTTACTCTTTCCGTTCAGGGCTCTGCACTTTTAATAATTTGTGTGTCTGGTGTTTAATGCTGACAGGATTCCAGTCACTGGAGAGGTTTCATTGCAAGTAGCTGCAGGTGTGTTTCATGATGCCTAAAAGTAGCTGTTGCTTCATAAACGGACTTTGTGTCGTTTTAAAGTCTTCAATGAGAGAAATTCCCTTTGGAAGCTGGTTTTATACAGAAAAATCCAGCTTGGGACATGTTTAAATGGGAGCTTTGTATTGAAGTATTCTGTTCTGCACAACTTGTTCACATTTAACTCTAAAGACGTGAAAACACCTATAACTTAACCATAGGTATGACTTATATTAAACCCCGACAATATTTTGATGACAGTTTATAGAGGTTTTTATTTGGGAAAAGGGTTGCATCTTGCCTCATGTGCCAACGCAGGCTTTTTATTTTTCACGTGACAGGACAGTAAAATGCTGTTTGTCTGGTTTTTTTTTTTTTGTTTTTTTTTTCTTTTTCTTTTATTCCTTGTCAGTCACGGAGCACTCGTTTATACTAACTGTTTTCAGTGTTGCTGTGCTGCCAGGCACTGCGAAAACCAGGAACGCGTGCGGTCCGTTCTTGGTTTGCCTTTTCTGTGCTTTGTGTTTGTCACTGCAAAAAAAAAAAAACCCCAAGCCCCCAAAGAAAAAGAGGTGTTTCTGCCGGCGCCCGTGGTTCTTCGCTCTCTCCCCCCGCCTTGCTCTCTGCCTTCCAGCAGGCTACAGCCAGCAGCAGCAG
>NW_009260192.1:40195-118702 GCF_000687185.1 Egretta garzetta
GTGGCCGGCACCTACCAGCCACGGCCTGGCTTCACCCCCCCACCCGGCAGCACCATGACCCCCCCGCCCAGCGGGCCCAACCCCTATGCCCGCAGCCGGCCCCCCTTCGGCCCCCAGGGCTACACCCAGCCGGGACCCGGCTACCGGTAAGAGGCGCTGCCGCCCTGACAGACTCCCGGATTTTTAATTGAGATTCCAAAACTGGAACGAGGTGAAACTATAGCTGTTGATTAAACTCTGCGGGGGGGGAGGGAACGACCCAATGAGTCTTTCCTGCTTTGAATTGTATCCGCTTCCTAGTGTAATTTGGGGCTGGGTTGGTTTTGGGAAACACTACCTACATGTCTGTAAAGTGATCGAAATTCTCGCTTGCCTTGGTTGAAGGATACGAAGATGCTAGTTGGAAGCTTAGCCCACCTATCGGCCTCGTTTTTACTAATACGATGATGTACTAAATTAGAGTCATTCTGGAGGTAAAACTAGATAGGATGTATTATAAATTGTAATGCTCACCTGGAAAACTAATAAAAACCCTGAATCTATTACTTGCCTGATCTTGATTTTAGAATTTTGGTAGTACTGTGCGAGAAAACTGCGGTGGGACAAGCGCACATGCTGGGTGTACAGGTACCGAGGTAAAGATTGGTGCTCGGGTTTGTAGGAGAAGGGACCAATTTTAGGTGTGCAAAGGGAGAAATGTCGTGAACGCGGACGGCTTTTGCCGAGGTTGCGCAGCGGGCGATGGCTCTGCGCTGTCCGCTGTTACTGCCTGCCACATAACCCTTCTACCAAACGAGTGGCGACGGAGCCATGGAAGCTTGGAGCCCCTTACCCATGTCACCTTAACAAGGGCAAGGGGAGAATTGGTTCAGTACTTGAAAATTTAAGTGAAATAAATAGGTATTTTTAAAAAAGAACTCCTAAAAAGGAACAACTTTCCACAGGTTCTTTTGCCACCCAGAAAAACCTGGGAGTGCAGTTCTAGAGGCTCGATTCTGAGCCAAGAAAAAGCAGATCAGGGGCTGTAACAAAGTCAATAGAGCATAGAACAGCAGAGGGCAAAACGTTCTCCCAGTTAATATTTTCCATCTTACGGATTCTAGGAATACATAAAACTAAGTAGGGAATAAAAAAAAAACAAAAAAAACCCAGTGAACTGGAGCAAGCTGCTTAAACTCCCATAAAGGCAAATGAGGAAAATATTCCTACCTTCAGCCTCCTTAAATACTGCTGCTCCCACATTGGCCGCAGCAGCAACTCCCCCCGGCTGTGCTCTCGGGGTGCTGAGCGCCCCGCGCCAGCTGTGCCTGTGTCGGAACGCGCTGCTTCCTGAAATAACAGCGTTTGCCACAGAAACTGCGACTTGTTTTCACGTAAAAGGCAAAGAAAAACACTTGATTAAAAAATATTTTTATTAGGAGTACAGTGTACCTGCCATGTACTTTATAAGGCATTTTCTATAAATGGCTATTTCTACTATATATATATCTGGCTGTTCCTGACCATATTTTTTCAATACATTAGTAATGTAATGAATTAACACCTTTTAAAAAAAAAACTACATCTCTTTATTTAGGTCATAAATGTTCAAGCAGTACAACAAGTAGCTGTGGGAGAGGTTTTAATCAAAGAGACGGTAAAGCCGTTTTAAAGTTCAGTCATCACTGTTTCCCTGTTGTCCCCAATGAACGATGGTTTAAGCCACTTTTTTTTTTTAATAAAACTAACCTGATTATGCTGCTAGAAACAGCTTGGGTTTTCCCACTCATTTCTTTTTCCAAGCCCCCCTGTGCTGTACATACATTCGGCTTTTGAACCAGGACGTCCCAGTCTCTGAAAAACGACGTTTTCATGAAAAGCCACAGCAGCGGAGGCCCAGTTTCTTTTTTTTAATTTTTTTTTTCTTTAATTTTTTTATCCCGGGTACACATGGACTGGTCTGCTTTAACTGGAGGAACCCAAACCCAGCACTGCCAAGCCCAGGGGCGGCGGCTCTAGCGCGGCAGCCGTAGGCTGGACACACGCTTTTGCTGGAGCAGAAAAATTTGAAAACAAACATGGGGGGGGGACAGGGAACCAAACCCACGGACCTGATCCTTTCAAGCTGGACGCGTAGCAACCTACCTCAGCGTGTCGGCGGGAATATAAACTGTTTGTACACCTAAGGAGAAAGCGCTTCAAGTTTACTGGTTGCAGGATATTAAAAACTGTAGGGTCTTTTCCATAATTTATGACTGGGGAGGCATTACAGATCCAACGGGACAGGTAGCTTATGGCACTTAGGTTATAAGAAGACCAGTGAATATTTAAACACTAACACACATTGCATTCCATGACCAACTCTGCCGTAACCGTGCCTTAAACATTTATTACAACATTGTGATCGATAAATAATATACACACCGTATCTTTTAAAATACCATATAAACCATACCTCAAGAATAGGGAGCCAGCTTCCCTATACGTTATCCTACAAACGTGTCCCTAGCCCGTTTGGAATTTTTTTTTTTTTTTTTTTAAAATCTAAAAACAAATTTGTAAAACTGGATAACTACAGTAAGCAGCCTACGCTATTACACAATTAATGCAGTATTGGCGTTAGACTTGTATAAGCCCTTGCACATCAGCAAACTTATTTACGTGCCAGGCATCCCATAAACATTTCCATCTTTGAGCCTGCGCTGGGCGGCCGGACGGGGGTTGGCGGGTGCTGGGCCTTTTCAGCACGTTCATGTCGCAGCTACCATTTCCCAGGTATCGACGTTCCACACTCGTACCAGCGAACGTAGTTAATGTGAGTCTCCCCGCCTATTTTTCCAAATTTGACAGGCTCCTGACGAACTGCCCTGAAAAACCCTGGAAGAGAGCAGGAGGTGCTTTTGCACGAAGCCCTCTGACGGTGCCTTCCCCCGACGGCCCTGTCAAGGCTGCGTACGGCTCAGTTGGTGGCTACGCGAGTCACCAAGTTGCCAACCCGTCTGCCACAAAGACCGGGTCTGTTCCCTGACCAAGGGCCAGGGCCACCTCCTTCCCCCCACTTCCAGCTGCTGCCGGGGGTCTTCTCTCAACCTGAGGCTGCGCCTCCTTGCAAAGTTACAAGGATCACCCGGTCCCCACCAGTCAGCCTTAACGCTCCAGTGAGCCTAAATAAAACTTGACCGGGCTGTTTCATGCCACCGCCCCCTCCCCAAGCCAAGGATCCCAGCTCCTGCTTTCAATCTGTTCTGTATGACAGTGCATGGGCTTCCCATTCAAACAATTAACGTTAAGTTAAAAATGAAAGCGAGCCATTAATGCTGAAGCCAACCCTATCGTTGGAAAAGTATGTGTGGCTAAAGCACGCGTGTGTGCGCACACAGATGCGCACACACACACACACACACAATATTGTGCAACCAACACGCAACAGCAGTCATGACACCCTCCCTGCACTGCAGGTCAAAGACATGAAGTTAATTCTGGTTTGAACAGAACTCGGCTTGCTGCAGCCAGGGAGGAACCGAGCAGCAACGGCCAAGGGCTCTGTCTGTTCTTTCCCCTGTTCCATTCCTTTACCAGAAATGCAAGCTAAAGAAAAGGTGGGGGCTTTTTTTTTGTTTGTTTGTTTGTTTTGTTGGGGTGGGGGGTTTTGTTGTGGTTTGGGTTTTTTTTTTCCTAAAAATGAATGTAGCTCATGAATCCACTCAATTAAACTCAGTCACTGAAAACGGTTTTAAATGTGGTTTAAGTTGGGGTAGTGAGCTTTTACGTAAAAGGATTTTTTTTATTATTATTATTATTTATAAAATCTTTTTTAAAAAAGTTAATCTGGTACAACTGAGAGGTCTGCTGTCCTGGCAACGCCAAACTGGATTCAGACAATCCCTTACACAAACAAAATACCTTTGCAAATGGGCAACACTGGGAAAGGACAAGCAAAGCCCTCTTAAAAACAAAAAAAGAAAATCACATAAGCAAACACCTTTCAGATTGTTCACACACTTTGTTTTCAGAAACACTTGGGAAAGATTTAGGCACCACTTCACTTTAATCTCCCCCACCTACCGCAAAGCATTTCCGTACCGCTGTAAGGTGTTTTATAAGCAGCACCACACACAGGGAGGTTTGGTCGACTCACTGACATTGCACTGAGAACTGTTCTGGTATTTTTCTCAGTAAAACGCTCCAGGACACCCTCAGCGTGGGCCAGTACCCCACAAGGGAACGGAACAGCTCACACTGGCACTGCTGCGAACAAGCAAGGCAGGCATCCGGCCGACAGAAATACGATTTTCTTATGCTCCTACCTGAGCAGCACGGGAAAAGCAGCCAGGCAGGTCGCAGCTGCGTTTAGGACGGCTAGTCCCATGCCTACTTAGACCAGACTGGAATTTTAGGCACCCGGTTCAAATTAGTGCACACGGAATTACTGCAGCGTGAATTATATTTTCCAGTAATAACTTTCTAGTTTCACATTAGCACTAAACAAAGCTGTTTAATGCCCAGCTGATGATTTACTGCACTTTAAATCAACCTTGCTAGTTTGAACATAACACTTCATGCCTCTCTGCAAACACAAATTGGTGGTTGGCTTTAAATATGTAATACCCACTGTGAATAATCTGTTGGAATGTTCTTAACAGGAGAGAGGCTGTTTACTACCTAAGAGAACCCGAGTCACAACCTTCTTTTAATTAAAGTCATTGCTCATCATCAAAAACTTCTCGACTCTCTTCTGCCTGCAAAGCCGGCAGTCCCTCTCCATCGCCCACCTCAGCAGCGGGCGCTAAATCCACTGCCAGGAAAAAGAAACATGCAAGCAAAGGGATTGCTAAGGTTTGCTACAGAGAGCGGCGTAAGGAATTACCATCTTTGACCGGTAGATCTTCTTGCTGTCCTGTCCTTCCATCTAAGAACGAGTCTACGAATTGGCAGTGATCTTCTCCGTGGCCTCGCTGGTCTCCTATGTTATAAAATTTTCCTGAAAGCAAAGCAGCAGCAAAGTTGAAAACCCATATCCAGTTTAGCGAGGGCTATTTCCAAAAGCCACCAGAGGCAATGGGCTGTGCTCTTCACTCTGTAGGGAAGCCAAGGTGAATGCTACGATTCTTTTCCTCTCAGGATCCGTAGCTGTAATTTGAACATTGTGTGCATACTCCAAGCACAGCACTCATGGCTGTAGAAAAAAGTGCCTCAATTCCTGGCCAAAACCTGTGCCTGGATGTATTTTTTTCCCCTCCTTATATTTCACACAGTAGAGTGAAATTCTGTTGCTACCTAGAACCTCATCCTGACTGTATCAAAAGAGAGGCAGGTTTTGCTCATGACTGGTATGGAATGCAGGGCTGCTTCCCCACCTGGAAGCCCCCAGTACCTTCAAAGATATTTTGGTAGCCCACCTCGTAACACAGCCAAGGCCTGTTTTATAACTCTTCATATTTTTACAACAGGCGTGTGCAGGGGATATCCTTTAACAAATAGATGACCTCGGTGTAGCAACTGCTCACCCAGAGCATGAGGTGTGCCCTGGTGTTTATTTGCAGGATCACTTAACCAGATGCTTGACTGCAGCGGAGTAGAAAACAAGGTCTCAAGCGCCCCGTGCAGCGTGTGCTGACGCTACGGGCTGTGCCTACCCTGTTAACAAGAGGACTCGCAGTGAAAGAGTTTTGACAGCAAGAGGTTTTCACTTACTGATCTGGTTTGCAAGACATGAGTAAAATTCAGTTCAGAAGATGGAGGAAAGCATGCTACGTTCTCTTCCCAAGCCTCGGCAGGAAACATTTTCAGATAAACTTACTGTTTTTTTCTAAACTGCTTTCACAGCTCTTGTTCTTAATTTGTTCAACCTTTGGTTGTGAGGTTGAAATGGAAGGTGAGAGCATTCAGAAATAGGCTCCGTACGCAGGTATGAGCTAAGCAGAAAGTCCGGTTGCTCACTAGGTGCTGGGTGTCCTGTAGCCTTGCATCTGCTCCATTTGGGAGATGGTGGAGTGGCTTGTAATACTGCTCCTGAAGGTGCAATTAATAAAAGAGCAGCCTACCTATAAACTCTCTCATATTTTTGTGATCTGATCAATACTTTGCCAAAAATTCTCACCTCCAGTTGATGGCCTCTGCGCATGCAGTTCTTCTCTAGCTTTAGAAAATTATTTATTACTCTCTAGTTTTGGCTGCAGGAATGTTTTTTCCATAGGAGAACTGGTCAGAGGGAGTTCCTCTCAGCAATTTTTTGGTCTGAAGTTAAGAACATTCAGGCTGCCCAAAACGGCGCTTTTTTTTTTTTCCATAGCTGTTGAAGGTCACACTGAGAATTTATTTTTTTCCTCCCCTCAATAAATACGTTTTTTTAGGTGGCCTGCTTTTTTGGAATGCCTACAGCGACTGCTCTGGAGGACTGTTAAATGAGGTCAGCAGTAGATGCTGGTTTATAGAACAGTCCTGGCATGTGTAACATAGATCAGCTTTTCTTCATGAGAGACAGAATAAACCAGATATTTTTATGGCTAACACAAGAACAGTAACTTGCAGATGCACACATACTCTCCCGGCCCACAGCGTAACCGATGCATAATTCAAACAATTGCTATACATAAATTAGCAGCATTCTCAGTGACTGTTAAATTCTTACTGCCCAATTCTTCCCATAATAAAGGAACACACTTAAAAACATGTAGCTAGCGAATGAGCAGATTAATCTTTCTCTTCTGGGGATAGCAATTCTACCATAAAGTAATTTTTTTTTCCTGCAGTGTTTCCTTATGGGTGGTCTTAAGAAAAGCAGATACCATCTTTGTTTTATACGTTGTGAATTCTGCAACACTAGACATAAAAATTTATGCTAAAAACCAGCACGCAAAGACATGGTTGTTGGCCGCCTTATACAACAGCATTTGTACAATGCACCCAAAGTGCAAGACCATTACGCTGCTCAGCCAGCAAAGCTTCGGAGGGCATTTTCAGCGTGAGGTGGACCTCAGACCCTGGCGCAGCCTTTCACTGCCAGCACACGTTGCCCGGCTGGCTGGTGGTAGCAGGTAACACTTCCACTGCCCTCGGGGGCACGGTGAGACAAGGTGTGGCAGTCAAACAGGCTGGAACAGAATTTGGCTTCCAATTGGAAACTTTCTCGCTCGCCTATAGAGGCCCGAGCCACGACAGTCTCACTCAGGAAACGGGGGAAAAGCAGCTTTCCTTCTACACAAATATTTCAATTCTTTCAAATATTGTGACAACCGGTCAGCACTGGTTGCAACAATTCAAGCGCGAGAACCAGGCTTAGCGAGTATAATGAATACAATGTGGCTACCGTCGTCTTTCTCCAGCCAAGTTAAATCACCACCTTTCCAGCGAGAACAAAAACAATCTAATGAAAATAGGAAAATGGGCTCCTGATGTATTGAACTTTTCTCCTAAGATTGAGGTAGCTTTCACTGCAGTGCTAATTCACTTGATTTAGGGTTGCAGTCTAGCCCTGCTAGATTAGCACTGCTATTTCCTCTACTGGCTGGTTTTGGGATACGCCATGCCTCATTGCCAGTGTTTGTCATTTGATCACAGCCCGTTAGTACAGCAGCAGTTGAATGAATGATACCTCTGTTCAAAATAGTCTCTTTTATTCACACGATTGCCAAGCTATTATTTACGTATGAAGTATTGTACTTACTATTAACGACAGGGCTTTCCTTCCTTGTCTGCTCATGGGAGAATGGCGCCATGTGCGAGGCCGGGCAGCTTAAAATTACGTTGGCATGGGCTGCCCTGTGCTCCCCTGCTCTTTCCTCTCCATGTTCCTACATACAGAGACCAGAGCCCTGCTCCTGCGAGGTGCTGAGCTCTGAGATGGGGCAGCTTTGGGTTGTGAAAGTTGATTCTTTCAGCTGCAGTTTCTCCTAGATAATTCAGCCCAATGTGATGAACGTACCCGCCTAACTTGCACTCGGAAGACGTTTCCCATACACAGCTGCGTTATGCTCTTTGTGTTCTTGGTGCTATACTAACGCCATTGCGATAGAGTTATCCATGCAGCTCTGACAAAAGACCTCATACAGAGGAAAGCCAGGATCTTAGGATGGATTATAAAAAGTTTTAACATATTTCTAAGCATGGCTTGTATGATCTACATGAGGCACAAAGTTCAGCATAACTATGAACTAACTGAAAAACACATTTTACAGGCTGTTTCCCCTGCTTACACACAGCATGTGTCACTTGATTCAGGTCTTAAATACATCACACTTCAGTGACCTTAAGACACTGAACAAAACTTGAGAAGATAAGGCCAGGAGGCTGCTGTTAGTAATAAGATTAAATATAAGAAAAAGAAGGGGGGGAAGAGATTATAAGCAAAAATGGGGAATGCAAAAACAAAAGTGTCAAAGCAGGTGAGTAAAACCCGTTGACTAGAGTTGAAGTCACGTAGTTATAAGCCTCACAGTAATGAAGTAACCACATGTTTACCAAATGGGATGGGAATGATTGAGTCTAATCCTGGTCTAAAATTGGGTCCTAATCCTCTAACTAAAAACTATTCCAGGTTACCCTTTAAATACAAATTTGGCACCTTTACAATATATGCTATTCACTGGCAGAGATCCCCAGGATATGAATAGGTACTTAAAATCAGATGACCACCACAGAGAAATAACTCTTGAGTCTGAAAATTCAGGATCAAACACATCAGTGATTACTGAGCACAAGCAGGTTACTGTTTATGATTAATCTCTCTATGGACTAGATTAAACATACCCACTCCCACTTCAGCAGAGCTCGTCTTGTTAAACCTCTTAGTTCTGGAACCATGATATCTTTAAGGTGTGTATAATGTGGACAACACTGGTATGAATGTCTCTTACCTGTAAGTGAATCACTGAGGTATATCTTGTATCTCAAAGAATTGCACAGCTGCACACCTACAAACTTCTTATACCAAGTCCTCTTTACATATTGTTTCCCTTTGCATTCTGAATAGGTGTCCGAACTGAATGGGATTTCAGTCCAGATAGCATCCTTTCCCACTGCAGGAGAGGAAGAAAGAGGCTGAAGTATGATGTTGCATACAAAATTATGTACAACAAATATATTCAAATAAACAGAATTAGGAACCTCGATGGAACAGAATGTACCATGGCACCGGTCACCTGCATTTTGAACGTGAAAGATATTTCAGGGAAGCACCAAGGGCTGCAGATACGACTGATGCAGTGAACTGCTTCTGCTCTCTGTTGTTTGGTGCCAGTTCGGAATAAGCTCATTCTAGGAGCTTTTTAGGGGGGCAGTGTCTGTGTGTTGGCAAAACTCTCGTTTACAAAGTGTGTGATACAGTCACTGTTTTTCAATGGGTTCAAGCCAGGACAGTCAACTTGCAGCAAACTGTATGTGATTTAACAAAAATACACACAAAAATTAAGTGACATGGATTATGTGGAAAGAAACGGTGTCTCAGTGTTTGTCAAAGTGACATCCACTACAAATGAAAAAAGCAGCCCAGTTTGCTTGAGCGCTCTCATCTGTTCTTCAAAAGCTCAGTCCACCTCCCACTGAAGACGGCAAGAGTCCTGTAAGTAGCCTAAAGCAATCAAGTGGCCTAAAGCAGATCTGGATCAAGCCTTCAGAAGCAGAAAGTCGTTCTAAAACACAATGGGAGATAAATAGTATCCTCTGAGATGAGCTCTGTTAACTCACTTAAGAAGTGTGGAGTAACTTATTCATTTTACAGAGCTTTCTTTTGCTTTAATGACAAGGCTGAGAAAATATGAGGCTGTCCTTGGCTCATTTGTGTACATTGGTTTGAAGCCATCCCAGCTGCCATGGGAGCACCGCATCACGTTGATTGCGTTCCGCTCAGGTAAACAAGCAGCCTGGCATGAATTCCTTACCAGGGGTATGGGTGGAAGGAGTGAAATCATGTGTGAATGCTGTTTGATTCCATAACTCATTGCACTGGCTCAGTACAGCCACCCCCCTTGTAAAATTACGCCATCTAATTTCTGAAAAGATTCCCGATCTGAGGACACTATACTGTAGATAAAAGGCTTACTTGAAATCGGCTCGCTCACTCTGGGGTCCGCTGCGGAAAGAAAACAAACATTCAATCAGACACTGTAAAATGAACTTTCCCAATATTTCAATGGAAAAGCATTGGTAAGTGATTTTCTACGGTTGACATAAGCTGTAATTTGTGAAACAGAAAGAGTTTTGGAAGCAAAGTTCACTTTTGTATTAAATTAAATTAAAAGAAACACATTTCTTATGTGAAACTACAGTATCAAAGAGCTTTTAAAAATTCTACTTACAGGACAATACCAGTCAAATACAGTTCTAGTAAAAACTATAACCAGCAAAACCCAATTCTACTGCCTCTTTTTAAAAATTTCTATTTCAAAACATAAATAAAAAAAAGGACCCCTCTTGCCACACAAAACTTGGCTATGAAAGCCCAAAAGTGAGAAATGGATGTGTGCAATTAAGAAAAAATAAAACTGACTGCTTAATTTGTCCAAGCTAAATAGGAGACAGAACACAAGCCTTGTCATTCATGAAAAGTGCACTTGGCATAAACATTTTTTTTTTCGGTTTTAACAATCTAGGATTACAAAGAGTGTATTCACAGTTTTTAAATGTGTGTGGCATAGTCTGAACTCCTCCCTGACTAATCCCTTGCTCAGCCAAAACTCTCATCCATCAGCAACAGCACTAGATGAGGATTATTATATTATTACACCTGGCTCAAAATGCAGCTTGAGAAAGTCCTCTTAAAAAGGCTAAATCCATTTGGTTTTTTATATGGTCCTTAAGTACTATCAAGCAATAAACACTTCTACACAAAAGATGGTATCTTGCTTGTATAAAGTCAACAAGTCAACTGTAGTTAGCCTCATGGGGAACAGGACTAGGGAAAGCAGAGGCACTCTCTGATTCTCACCTTTGAGTCAGACGGGACTTAACTGGGGAACCAACCAATGGTCAAAGTAGGCTTGCATACACCTCTGTAACGGTTTCACAGGAGAGTAAGCAGGATGGAAGAGGGCATACTGGGACATTGACTTTTCCCAACTGCTATTTCTCAACCCTTATTTCAGCCAAAAGACATCACTATTATACAGCAGCCTTACTGAACAGGTAGCAAAAGTGCCTATAAACACGCCAGCCCAAAGAAAAACTTCATGTTCCCCATCCAGAAGTCATTAATGAGACTGATAAGATACAAAAAGGTCAGGAATATTAATCTTAAATGACTGAGCCTTCTCTACGGATAAAGTTCATTTCTTCATAATGTACACCAGACAAACTCTCTGTGCTCCTGTTTTTTTCTCCTGCAGTCTTGGCTATCTTACATCCTCATGCAATATAGCCCTGATCCCAGGCTGACCTTCCAGGCACTACCGTAACATGCTCAGCAGTAAAAAGCCAACCTGGCTAGTAAAGACCAAGACCAAATTTGCAAGATGAAGCAAGAGAGCCTTTCATATATCCCACAAACATGGATCCTAGAGGCACTGTAGATGAGGGCCAGACCTTTGGAACTTCTTACCTGATTCAGTACTGAATGCCACAACATTGCTACTTGGACCTTCACCAAGAGGGTTTCTAGGTTTCACGTGGAATTCATAACTGGGGAATAAAATAGAAGGGATGAAAATTTTGCAAACCGAGCATTCTTTTACAGTCCGGAGCAAGCAAACTGCCAACACACACCTTGGTGCTATTCGCCTCCTGGAGAACAACAAAAAGGCCTCATTTCTTGCTCTGAAAACACCGAGAAATTCTTTGTCCTAAGTGTGTAAGGCCTCTCTGAACACGTGATTTACCAGTCCTTTTGATAATTCTTTGCACACATACTATTAATGTTTGATTTAATGCACCACTGGTTTAAGTCTGTCTCCTCTCACACGTGCAGTTTCAGTTCTGGCAAAGGTAGCAGTTCAGGTGAGGTCAGAAGCAATCTGATAAAGCAGAGATTGAGTAAAGCATATTGCTATTTGTTTGCACATTTTTCATTCATAAGAACACAAACCTCCAATTCAGTGACTCTCAGGCCCACCAGTAGTGACAGACAGCAGGCATGTCTTCCAGGGCAGGAGCTCAGCCAAGGTAAAGACCCAGTTGCTTGCATATATGTTAATACTAAGTATATGAAGTAACGAAAAGATATCGTTCAACATTTCTTTATCTTTTCATACACACCACCAGTCTGTACTGCAGTTATCTCATGATCTCTTTTCATCATAGGTGTGTTGGGAACCAAACGCAATGCTATGAGAACAGAACAAGATTGAAGAAAAATATCCAAGCCAGGCTCCTCTGCTTAAGCCTCTCCCTCCCCTCAATACTTGATTAACAGTGGTGTACAGGCAAGACAAGGTGGTTTCTAACTCTACAGCTCAGCCGAAACTTACACTTCCAATTAGAAGCTCTGGGTAAACACCTATCAAAAGGCAATTGCAAACCAAAAAACATTATGCAGAAGACACCAGAGGGATGAGGCAGGAAAGAGAGTTACAAGGGTGGCCACTGGACATCCTACACCAAGGTCAGGGCTAGGAACAGACTCTGTATTTCCCTCCTCCCAGCACGCACTATCCCAGCAAGCCGCTTCTCAGCTCTCCTGCCTGGCAGCACCTGGGAATTTCTCACTGCTCAGCAACAGATCAGTGCCTCCCTGTAGGACCTGCATGCCCTCCATGCCGAAGCACCCTGATGGGTAGTGTGTATAGACCCACTCAACAGCACCCTCTCCATGCCTTCCCCATGAGTTATAAGCAATAATCTGCCCTACGCATGCCACCTACAGAGAGACCTTTCATATACTTTGAGGGCATACATGGTGAATCTCTCTTAACACAGACATCCACAGGACACGAGTCAAAAGGGCTGCAGGCCTGGAAAATGGACCCTAACTTAGAAACTAAACCCAGAGCAAAATGAGAATCCCAGAAGTGGGCCATTAAATATCCAGCTCTTGACTTGTGAAGGATCACTTACCAATGTTAGCTTGGTAGCTCATGACTATAACATCGCATTGTAACGTATTGCTGAAATTGTTTCCAAACAGCGATTTTCTAAAGAAAAAAAACCCCATACCACTCTCTGCATGGTTGGAAATTTGTAAACTCCATTTGCAAGTCCCAACAAGAGACAGAATAATTCAATCCAAACTTTGGATTACCTCTCATTGCTCTTGGCTCCTGCAAAACCTGAACAGCTCACTAATTAACCTCAGTGGGCTAATCGTGCAGTACCAAGCAACTGTTTTCCATCCACAGTACTTCTAAGACAATATTTGATTTTGAAATTGCTGACATAAGCAATTGCCTTTATTTCTAGGGTTTTCTTTTCTTTTTTAAGAGTAATACTTACAAAGCACAGTATGCTGAACAGATGCATTGTGGATATTTCTGGATATTTCTACATGAAACGTGTGCTTCTTTTGAGCTTTAAAAAGTCTAATTTGGAGTAACATGCTGCAAGACCATTTTGATCAACTAATATTACCCTTGTGTAGGAGGGAGACATTTTGTTCATCAATGACCTGGACGAGGGGACGGAGTGTACCATCAGCAAGTTTGCTGATGACACAAAACTGGGAGGAGTGGCTGATACACTGGAAGGCTGCGCTGCCATTCAGCGGGACCTGGACAGACTGGAGAGCTGGGCGGAGAGGAACCTGATGAAGTTCAACAAGGGCAAGTGTCGAGTGCTGCACCTGGGGAGGTCAAACCCCATGTACCAGTACAGGCTGGGGGCTGACCTGCTGGAAAGCAGCTCTGCTGAGAGGGACCTGGGAGTCCTGGTAGACAACAAGCTGACCATGAGCCAGCAATGTGCCCTTGTTGCCAAGAAGGCCAATGGTATCCTGGGGTGCATTAAGAGGAGTGTGGCCAGCAGGTCGAGGGAGGTTATCCTCCCCCTCTACTCTGCCCTGGTGAGACCCCACCTGGAGTACTGTGTCCAGTTCTGGGCTCCCCAGTTCAAGAAAGATGAGGAACTCCTAGAAAGAGTCCAGAGGAGGGCAACTAGGATGATAAAGGGACTGGAGCACCTCCCCTACGAGGAAAGGCTGAGAGAGTTGGGCTTGTTCAGCCTGAAGAAGAGAAGACTGAGAGGGGACCTTATCAACACATACAAATATCTTAAGGGCGGAAGTCACGAGGATGGAAGCAGTCTGTTTGCAGTGGTGTCCAGCGACAGGACTAGGGGCAATGGGTGCAAACTGAAACATAAGAGGTCTCAGTTGAATATGAGGAAAAACTTCTTTCCTTTGAGGGTGACGGAGCACTGGAACAGGCTGCCCAGGGAGGTTGTGGAGTCTCCTTCTCTGGAGATATTCAAGGCCCGCCTGGATGAAGTCCTGTGTAGAATGCTCTAGGAGAGCCTGCCTTAGCAGGGGGGTTGGACTAGATGATCTCCCGAGGTCCCTTCCAACCCTTGTGATTCTGTGATTCTGTGTAATAAATAATAAATTAAATGGGAAGCTCTAGACACAAAATCTTTTTCAAGATCAACCTCAAATTGTTTAAAAAAATACATGCTTTTTAAAAATTGGATCTGATCAGTTAATATTCACATTGGTCATGTGGTACAGTAACTTTTTTGGTCAAGTATTCTCATCTGGTAGGAAAGGTCATTATCCAGAGAACTGTAGCAGAGCAGTTGGAGAATTCTTCTGAGGAATCACTGAAGCATAAATGAAGATTTGCTAATATGTTGGGTGTTTTGAAGTAATAGCTAGAAGGTACATTTTGGACAACGTACAAATTAATGCCTGCTTAGAGGTAAAAGACTCCAAAGAAGTTTTCCTGCTTCCTTCACAGCAGGAACACCTTACCTAGAAATATTATTGTAATTTTGATCATTGATAGCTAAACATGGCATCTTCTACTGCTTCACTGTGAGTTTATGGTTTGACCTTGTGGATGATAATAATCTGTTTCATGTCCCTTTGTATGAAATCAAAAGGGAAATAAGAAAGCACTGCCTAGGATTCCTGACATAGAGTTTTTTGATTCCATAGGATTGGCTACAAGGAAAGGACAAAACCCGAGCAGGTGAAATGCTCTTACGGAACTGGGCTGGGCAGCCACAGGGACTTGGAAGGTAGTGACTCAGGCAAGTGTGAACTAAAGATAGAGAACTACAGTCAGCATATCTGGACCTACCTGAATATGTAAGGGTCTCACAGAATTTGCAAGCCGGATTTACATGCCTCTGTCAGGCGGAAAATCACAAGCTGGACAAGACAGTGGAGGATTTTGAAACAAATTTAAGTATTTTTCTGATTTTTGTACGAATATATTGTCCTCAAGAGCTGTCCTCAACCCTACTTTGAGTTGCACCAGGCAACATTCTTCATAGGAAACAGTCCAGCTCCCAAAAGACTTAAGTCGATGAATTTGGACTCATCAATTTTCTAATGCCATAAAAAGACCAAAACAAGAACTGAAGACTAAATATTTTCCAAGCAGTGTTTTTCGAATTGTGGTCTAGGGACCACTAGGATCTCTGCAAAATATGAAACCACAGTTGGGAAAATTATGGCAAGATTGAAATAAAGAACTAATATACACACAGAGATTTTAGCTCACATAAACATATAAATAAAATTGGAGGAAAATAAAAGTCGTAAAGAAATGTCCAAACTTTAGCACAGCCAATTAGGGGAGCCTCCTATTAATAATGTTAAAGGGCAAATTTTTTAAACTAAAATATATACAATTCTACAGTTTTGTGGTAGGTGTTTTTACAGGTGCCCAAGCATCACAGGCTCCTTTCCTCTGCCAGATTCAGTCCTGAAACAATAGCAGTGGCTGCAACAGTACAAGAACAACATAAAACTGCTTTTGGACATGAACTAACTAGTTGACTGAAAACTGAAAGGATGGAAGAAGAAAAGTTAGGCTGAGCTTACAATTTGATAGAGTTTACAGATCTAACTCTAATTTTAAAGCCATGGTGTGGCTCTCTTCACAGAAAACCATTTTAAGTCTCTCTTTTTGTGTCTCAGGTGAAAGATCTGAAAAATAAATATAAAATAGTGAAAAAAGGGTACCTGCTGCAATCTTATGTGCTTCTACACAAACCACGGGGGGGGGGCGGGGGGGATAAGCTTAGGGATTCAAGAAGGTATGTAGGGCAAAGTTAATAAAGGGAAATAAGAAAGCTATATAATGATTATCCCATGTCTACCTCTTAGCTAGACTTATTCATGAGAAACTGGAGTCCATATTCCATCTTTATATTGGTGTGCCTATGATGCCAAAAACTCTGCTACCCAATATATGATATTATATAGATAGATATATATCTACCATGTGTCACACCTCTAACATCTGTAAGATTGCTATCCTACAAACTTTGGAGACTAGGCCTCCCAAATCCTCCCAAACTGCATAAGATAATAAGAGCCCTTGTGCAGATTAAATGGACTTGACTTACAGTAATTACTGTGCAGAGCGTATTTTTCCACCATAGGAAATTGCTATTCCACATGGAACTTTGGCAGACGCAGCTGCTCCTGCATTTTTCAAATCATCCAAAAGGAGAAGAGTGAAGATTGCAGAGCTGAAAATAGGTGAAGAGAGATTTTCACCATAATAGGAGGACTGCAGCAGCTAAGTACAGTCCTGGGACTTCAGATCAATTGCCGCGGAGATGCTGGTGGTTAGATGACAATCATGCAGGACTGTCTCAATGTATAGAGCTTCTCTGTCTCTGCAGAGTGTGCTTGCCTAGCACCATGATCAGACATAGCAAATAAAACTAGGTTTAAGAGAAGGGAACAAAAAAGAAAGAAAAAAAAAAGTACTGGGCTTGTTTGAGGAGTCTTTCTCCTAATCAGGTTGGAAGAAAGGTAGAGAGAAATGGGAAATGCTTACCCATGAACCCTGACATCAGCAGCAATTTAGTACAAAAATCTGTTACTTCTGTAATAAAGGGTACAAAACTCCAGCATTTTCCTGCCATTTTCTGCATTTTTCTGCAACTTTCACTGTAGTTCTCATCTTTTGACCCTTGCTGTTAACAAAAGCTAAGCTCTCTGCATTGATAGATTTTTTTTTTTCTTGTATGCGATTAGCACATTTTGGGTGCTAACACCAATACAAACCAGTACTAGATAATGGTAATAACAGCATGATCAGGTAGGTATGAATCACTGTGTATAAGTGCACAGAAAGCTTATTCAGTAGAAGGTTGAAGACTTACTTGGTAGGGCCTTTGAGTAAATGATAGTAACATTCTCTTTTTTTTGTTTCATACCTTCTGTAAGACATATGAACAAACTTTTGAAGGCAACCATCTGCACACTTTATAAACCAATTTGGTGCATGCATGTGTCCTTCACATTTCACATTAACTTCAGAGTTTTGTTTGGTTGGTTGGGTTATTTGGTTTTGGTTTTTTGGGGGCCTTGGATTTTTTTTTTTTTAACATTTCCTGTTATTTATATTCCTCAAGAAACCTCATGGCTGAAAATATACTTTGCCTTGGGACACAATCTAACTGAGAAGTCCAAAAGAGACCACTCAAAATATTTTTAAAAAGGAGTAAAGTATATTTGAAATCACCAAACTACTTAACCAGGCAAAGGGTACTTTACAAAGCTGTGGAATGCAAGCATCTCAGCTTTTTGCTTCTTATTATTACCTTTTTTCTGTTAAAAATCTACACCAGCAGGCTGGTGGGACACATCCTCTAATGGCTATCTGAACCTCCCCAGAGCTATTTGGCTCATCTCTGACTACAGTCTTAATATTTTTCTTTACTGCCTGCCAATTGCTGCCAACACAAACATGCATGAGAACTGTTTTCAACCATTTTCAGACTCTTTTTTGAAGGCTTGTATAGAAATCAGTGCTGCAAAGTTTCCTGGACACTAGTGGTATGTGCTATGAACTTAATTGCCCTTAAACAAACCACCAGAATGAAAGAGGAAATGTACACCTAGTTTAAAAAAAAATATTTCAAGATAGGGCAGGGATACACAGAAATAAGAACTACATATTTTGGCAGAGAAACCAGCAGAAATAGCAGGAAAAGTCAAAATGATACTATATCAGATGACTGGAGGACTTAAAAAAATAAATCAATTTTAAGGAGTTAGAAAACTCCAAAACTAGTAAAAAAAAAACCCCTAAAATTCCTTTGGAAATGTGAAAATAGAATTGGAAGCAAAAAGATAACAACATCTGCATTTAATATTCTAGGCTAGGAAAGGTCCATGAAAAAACTGCAGGTCAGTGAAACCTATTTTAACAAAGGAGAAAATGCAGACGAGCACCATCATTACTACACAGAGACAGAATGAAAAAACCAAAAACTAAAGTAAGCCTGTTTCTACCTCCGGCCTCTCAAGGTTTATTACAAACAAGCACCTTAAGGAGGGAGACTGAAAACTGTGGTTAATGACCTTACCTTGACTCACACATGGGAGATCTTGCTTGACTGTTGTCATAGGAGAAGTTACTGCACTACTTTCTTTTTAAGGCCAGTTTTTAATGTAACACTTAGAATAGCTAAAGAGCACAGAGTCCTGGGTATGCCAGTGGAACTAGGAGCTGCAGGGTGAGCAGCCCTGTAAGGAAACTCAAAACCAAGAGACTCGTATGACAAGTTAGACTGACTATTACAGGTCTCTCTCCTCAAATGATTGCTTGGAAGCTAGGCTGTAACTGCTTTGACTAAAACGATCAGTCTTGTGGTTTGGCTTCGACTGTTTTCCAAGTGGAATAAATAGTACATTTCTCAAAAAAAGGTGGCAGTTTTTTCAGTATGAAGATTACACAATTTCCATGTGGAGGATGGACTATTAAATTGACAGATTAATTCATACTAGCGCATCCCTATCTCTCTTCCCCCTCCTCCCCCCCCCAAGAAATGAATGACATTTGCATTAACATACAAAACAACTTCGGCCTTCATTAAATAAAATGGGCAAAATTGAGTTTTACAAGATCAGAAACTAGCCCTAAGATACAATCATACAATAATTTACGTTGGAAGTGACCTACGAAGGTCATCTGGTCCAGGCCCCTTTTCACAACAGGGCTGACTTAAAAGCTACATTAGGTTGCTCAGGGTCGATCAACAAGCACAGTAGTTACAGATGTTCATGCTTGAACAATAGAGTAAAAACTGAGTAGCTCAGTACTTGTTCAGACTAACTAGAAGGAAGAAGGATGAATGGAATTTGGCTATTTCACTCATTTAACATTTAAATGACTAACTGAAGGATAAAGATGGCAAACACTGCAGAAAATGTGGTGTGTGTTTAAGTGTGATACTGAAAAGAGGGCTGAGTGAAATGTGACCTGGACTTACTCTAAAATTCTTTGAAATAATGTGAAGGGTAACAAAAGCTAACTACAGGACAAAGTTGTAATCAACAGCGGTGTATGTGTGATGATTAGATCACAGAAGCACGTATATAATAGAAACATTCAAGCAGAAGACATTTATAAAACAAGAGGAAGCTTTCCTCTTCAGGCACCCATTAACTATCTGTGTAAGAAGGATATATATGGTTACCTAGCTCACGTAGCATAAACACACTACACGCTTTGAGAGATTTCAGGTAAAAGTCACAATCAAAAGCAAAATATCTGATAAAAATGAAACAGAATTCCAGATTGGATCCAGACAGCAGCTTAGTGCCAGGAACAGTAGCAGTTTCAAGAACCAAATAATGGATATCAAGGTTTGAACTTTCCAGGTTGGTTAAACTATCAGAAGTTTCCTAAGATGTGATAGGGAATTACTGCAAGCACCATATTTGTCAATTCTCCAGGTGAAAAAGAGACTGACGTACTCATCCTGTAAGGATCTTTTAAATGAATGTGATGCTGTCAACTGTCAGGCATGCCTTACTGTGAGAGAATGGCACGGATACAGTGTGCCTTTTTTTGGGCAAAAACCATAGGTATGTCAGCGCTCCAACAAAATCACATTGTACAGGAGCCTTTAGAGCGCTTTTAAAAAAAAAAAAAAAATCAAGCAGTTGTGTTGGAAAGCAGCTGACCATGCCCCACATTTATTTGAAGGATATATGAACTCACAGATGGATTTTCAAATCACTATTTTACTTTCATCTAAGAATCTCGATGTCTTGCAATCAAGTCACCAAGAACACACAAAGCTGGCATATATAAGACAAACAAGAAATATGACAAACTGCCCTAATATATACAACTTTATTTGTTTAAAAGTGACCCTCACAAGTTGTTGTATGCCTATGGAAGTCCATTTTCATTTCCATATTAGCATGGTATCAGTCTGTTAAAACCAAATACTTGGTAACTGTACTGAAAGTCAGAACTCCTTCTTTTTTTCAGCCAGAGTGTGTTTTTTGCTGGATCTAGTCACTTTTCAGACAGCTAAATGGACACACAGAACACGATAATCCTCTGATTCAGAGAAATTTGTATCCCATTTAACTTCTCTGTTTGTACTTACTGACAGTTGCAGTCACACATGCAATTTTTCATGAGACTGTAAGAGCCTCTCATTGCTGCCTCCCTAACACTGTCCAAATTTCTTAAATACTCAAAGTCTGGCCATTAGCTCCTAATCTTTAAAAGCTGCCTTGTCAAAAGGCCAGCTCAAAGGAAGACGGGTGTCTGACTTACTGCAGAGCTTCCCAGAGGTGTAGCAGTATGACCTATTTGAAAGAATAATGTAAAAAAGAAAAGCAAACAAACAGCATGATCTGGCAGGCTCAGATGCAACCAGTTTTTCCCTGCTGCTTGTTCTGCCCCCTTCACACTGGAGTGTTGTTTGTCTTGCTTCCCTCCTGCTGGATGTGGGCGATTAACTCTTTAGCTTCTGGGCCAGGCACAAACATATCCTACCTGATTTATCTCAAGGGGATGATAGACCTTGGGCAATGTGACTGCAGACCATCTTTGTCATGTACTGCTCCTCAAGAGCATACATCTGAAGAATCACAGGCTTGAATGGTCTTGCTGCTGTAAGATCTTTCTGATTTAAATTTATGCATGGAGACTGAGACATTCACAAACATTTTTATTCCTTTTGGAAAGTGCTTAGGTCTGTCTGATTTAGGTCTGTCCTGAACTGTTGTCAGCTCTGGATGCGCTGAACTTTCAGAGCAGCATAGGGGATTCACACAACCTCACTGATGGCTTCAGGAAAGCTGGAAAAAAATAGACTCTCAAATTCAACTTGTCAGCTTCTCCAAAGTGTTTCAAGGCCAAGAGGTTCTTCCCCAGTTAATCCACGTTCTGCTACTAAGCATCTCTCTTTCCATATACTTGCTAATAGTTTTGTAGATGTTGATCATTTGCGAGAGGGATTTCTTTTTCCTCTTCCAAGTTTCTTTTCCAGCTCCATTTCTTCTACAGCTCTTTCCTTTAAGGCTAGTTGTGGAAAAGTCTGCTTTCCAGTCTTAATGTATTACTTGATGATTTTGCAGGCATTTCAGGGACTCTGTTAATTAATTTATTGAGCTGTGTTTCATTGTGTCTCTTCCTCCTATTTTCAGTTTTGTCCACAGGTCCATTTTCTTCATCTAGTGAACAATCAGCTCCTCGCAGACAGGAGACTTTTATTATGGACATATGCCATTCCTTGCAGCACTAATACTGTCCACCTGATGCCAGCTGTCTTAATCACTTTCTTATTTTCCCTGAATTTAGCATGGCAACAAGCCTGGATTCAAATGGTAACAGTAACAATTTCTTGTACTTCTGCCAAAGCTCTCAAGGCGTCCTCAAAATTAGGAAATACATATTTTGAAATGGGAGTTTAATTGAACAGAGCCACTCTGAGAAGGACTTTACATCCTTTAAACCCTGTGACACTCAAGGTATAAAATGCACCATGGCAATTTATATCAAAGGTTTTAAATTTCGGGTGATGGCCTCCTGAATCCAGAACGATTTTCACTGTCTTTCCCTTTTGAGGTTGGGGGGGGAGGGGGGAATAATAGCCACCACCCCATCAGTCGGTACTGACCTTATAGCTAGCTTCTTTTAACAAAATCCACACTCCAAAAGACAGCTTTTCTCCATGGCCTTTGGTCTGCTCTTGCTTACCAAAGCCTGAAATTCCTCTCATAGGATTGACAGAATTCTTACTAATTGAAGTTAAAAACCATCTTATCTGCTTCTGCATAGCTCCTGCATTCCTTATGACCTTTCCAATGGTTCTGGCTGGGTGTCCCTGCCTCCATCTTGCTTCCTTTCTGAACAAAGAGCACTCTAAAGAAGCTTTTCTCTTTTGGCCATCTGGACATTGCTGTCAGCAACAAGTACTTTACTTTGCTTCCGTGTCTTTTCTACACTTCACTAAATCCATCCCTTTTCTGTCACCATATGTGACAGAAAGACATGAAGGAGACATGAAGAGTTCAGATGTGTAATGGGAGAGAATCTCATTAATAATACACAGTTCTTTTCAAGGATGTAGCTGTATTATTTCAAATCAGAACTGAAATGAAAACACAAAGAGCATAGCCTGACAAGTTTAGCAGCACCTACTGCTTTTCTCAATCACTGCTCCAAAAATATATTCTTTTGCTGTCTCTTCTAAGGCTTTTCAACTTATTGAGGAAGAGATTGAGGAAACTGATGCTTAGCGTCCAGTTGTATTGCCAACGTATTCTCATTGCCTCTTAACAAGACAGAACAACATAGCTGCAGTTTACACTTTCACAAGCCACGTGCCTTTAAGAAATAACAGAAATATTCTTGACGCAATACACAGCAACTCTAGCCCATCTTATCGCTTTTAGAGTCTCTCAAAAAAGCTCTTTTTGGGTATCACCATTTCCCCTAGCTTTAATTTTCTGATTTCCTTCACATGTCCACTTTCTGCAATAGTTCCTCATTCCTCCTAGGAGCTGCTGGTCACAAGTACATAAACTAAGAACCAACATCCCAGATTAAACCTCACACGTTACCTAAAAATAAATGTTCAAGATGGGTTCTATGTAGAATTTTGCGCTGTATTACCAATTTAAGGATAATAATAGAAAATTTATCTGAAACAGAAAAATCCAGTTATGAAAGCCAAATGGATGGTCTTACAGGAAAAAAACCCGCGTCATTCATTAACTTTCTGATGCAATCAATAAGCAACACAAACAAAGGACAAATGGTTTTCTTCCCTGCTCTGAATTTTACCACAAAAAAGAAGAATCATTTTTTTATGGGATTTTCTTTTTTTTTTTTAAAGAATGATAATGCTTTTTTGGACTAGTTGCATGAGATGTATGCCATCAAATGGAATTCACTAACCCATTTTTAACTTGCCAGCTGTTTCAAGACACTGAAAGAAAACTACATACACAGGACAAATGTATCTTTCCTTTCCATGGTGCAATGCAATAGCTAAGCTTCATACAGTGGCCCAACTTGCATTCCCATATTTGAATGAACATCCATCTAAATAAGCAAGCAGCCTATGTCAGTTGGGCTGAGCATCCTTAAACCCCAGAGAGAGACAACTGTACATATAAATCTTGATCTCATGTATCAGGTTAATATTTTTTGTGTTCACCTTGTTTCTTTATCTGCTAAATTCAAGAGATTTTTTGACATTTTTTACATTTGACTGTTAATCTTTCTGATAGAACAGGTCACTTCTGCGGTTTGTCCAGACCATAAATACTCCTGGAAATTGCTTAAAGATTCCTCAGATGTGTCTTATCTGTTAACTTAAAAGAAAGCAAAACCAAAGCATACCTTTTCCGTATCAGAACAGGAGTAAAACCAATTTGCGCTTATATACATATGTAATTTCATTTGAACTGGCAGACAGTTGACAGTCTAAATTAGTTGACTTAACTTAGAAAATTATTTTATTTAATTACCTTGTGTCAGGTTTCAGGTTTTCCACAGTAGAATGGGTTTGATTTGTAGTGATAATTGATTTCTCCTTTTCACCATCACTTGCTCCATTTTCAGTTGACACAACCTCATACTCTGGAAAGTTACAGTAAAAAGATATTTGCTTAAATAACAGCTCTTACTTGAGCTTCTTCATTGCTCTCCCTTTTCTCATCTGATTTCCACTCCTACTGTCTAATAGGCTGAAAGGACATCTTGTGTGAACCAGTCTGGACATTATTATGCTACAATGGTTAGGAAAGAGAGATCCAATTCCTGATAACTGAGTGCCTTGCTCCTCATCACTCCTCATAATTCAGCTATGGAATAGAGGATACTTAACATCTTACCTCTGCCCAAAGGTACACTAGTGACAAAATTCCATATACAAATAAGTATTCTGCAGTTTGAATGAAAAAGTAGCAAAGATGAAAGTATGGTTTCTAAATGCTTAAACCTTGACTAACTTAAAATAAGACCTCTGTTTTTAAGATTTCCAAAGGAAACTGCCCAACTAACTTGGATTGTGCACTTAGGGAATCTGCCAGTTTAGAATGAAATAATTTTGCATAAATTTATTTCTGTATTTATATTATTTATAGAGTCTCACTACCTTCTTTTCATCTCACTGGGATGTATCATCAAGCACATGCCATGCTCTGAACAGGGAATTAACAACAGATGTTTGGGAAGTAGATACCCCTTCTGACATAGCTCTGTCCAAGATATAGTCTCTCTCTAGCAGGCAACCTCTGTCCTGATTCATAACAATCTCTTCTAATAAACATACTGAATATATTGATAATTTTCCCCTCTTCGCAAAGAACTTCACAACCTCCCCAGCCCCTTCCTTTTCCCCTCCTAAAACCTGTCTATAATACCAAGTGAAGCTTTGCTACTTGTAAGTGAGCAAAGGAGAATATTTTCAAAGAACATTTGCAATGAGCATTTAGATCTACAGCACAATGAATAAAGCAGGTATTATACTGTGAGGACAGAGACCACCTATCAACAGCAACAAAACCTCTAGAAAACTACTTTCTTTCCTGTTTTTTTTTCTAATGATACTATTGATTTTCATGTTCTTAACTAAATGCTAGCAAGCTGTAGGGCTTTTTTTTTTTTTTTTTTTGCAAGATTTTTTAGCTCTCAATACAAGGAGACCCATTTGTTGCCAACACAGAAAGATAAAACACCTGCAACGGGATTCAGTGTTAAATAGGAAAAAACCTCTCTTAATTGTTGTTGGACTTTCAGATCCTCACTCCTAGTGCATGTAGAAGATGTGTATGTAAATCAGCATACACACACAAATTGACCTGATTTTGACCTCAACCGTGCAACTGTCTTCCTTTGCACTCTTCTATGCAAAAAGCAGCTATCAAAACTGCTGGGGTAAATTATGTAAGACAATGCCATTAAGTGGAAGTGAAGAGCAGCCCTAAAAAATTATGTTCTAATATTCCAAGCTTCTAAACCACAGCAACGGAATCTGAGCAATTATATACATATATGCGCATGTGAATTTTAGACTTACTGCAATAGTTTCAAAACACACATCATCTTTTTATCTTTACCTTGTAATCGACTCAGTTATTCAGAGCATATACAGAGAAATATAAACTTTAGAATTGGTTTAAAAGTATGTCAGAATGTCAGCATGAAGGAAGGAATTACTGCTCATGCTGAAGATTTCAAAATGTCCGTGTTCACAAGTCCTCCCCCACAACAGTCACCCATGAACAGCAAAAGACCAACTGCTGCCTTTTAAAAACAAACTCATGGACCTGCAGGAATAGGTGTCTCAGATGGGGGGGGGGGGAAACTAAGTAGAGGGCTTTTACTTTACAACATTTCTTCAAGTGGGACCCCAATGCAATAACCAAAGACATTAGCGTTGATAGTTGGTATGTATTTGTGTAAAACATATCTGTGTTTTCTCTCTATGCATTTCCTTTTTGGAAAAAAGGCTTTTCCTATATAGCCACCAAGGGCTGAATGAACCACGGAGAAAAAACCCAAAACATGCAAAACCCCTTATTTGCCCTAATTAAGCCTCATTAGAGAAATTAGGTTTATTAGGAGGCATGGGAGAGAGGGTGGATATCCACTGCCTTAGGTACATCCAGATAGAGAATGAGTAGGTAATTTTACAGCAATTCAATCTTTCTGCCTTCTGCCAGCCCCAAGTCAATATGTGATTTGAACTTTTTAATTCATTCAAGTTGGAAAAGAGAACGCAGCACATGTGAATGGGCATGCAAACATGTGCACGCACATACACACGCACACACAAAGAACTATCGAGTGTGTCCAGTACCTGCTCGTTACTCAGTGCACAGGACAACAAACAGCCCTACATTTCTGTAGCAACACAACAGGAGTAGAAGAGCACCAGTGAAATGGTCTTGGTTCCTGACATTTGCAGCCTTTATGAAAAGAAGGAGGTAAGCTTGATTGCTGTTTTGGTTATTATTTGTCAGACCTTTCCATTACAGAAGTACAATTTTGTTTTTAGGAATACCCAATACAATGAAACCCCTTGTGTGTAGCTAAAAGTCAAGCAAAGTAACAGTTTCAAAAAAACAGCTCAACAAGTTACATTTTCTGTTTCCATAATTCTATCTGAAACAGCGCATTAAAAAAAAGATGTGATGCCTAGATCGGATGATTGAAAAAGCATGTATAAACTACTAAAATAAAAAGAGATGACAGAAAACTTGATTTAAGTCTGTCTAAACAAGTAATGTCATACTGGTGCCAATATGAAGTAATCACTGTTTTCAGAAAATGGGATTCAATGCCTTCTCTTGAATTCAGAAAATGTCCTTGGATGAGTCACTATCTGAGTAATTTTTTGAAGTTAAGATGAAGGAGACAAGTTCAGTGAGAGTACTTGTAAGCCACAGAGTTCAAACATTTTGTATTACACACTGAAGTTAAAAAGAAGATGGTATTTATGGGAGAGCTGTTACATCTAGATAGGAAGATAGCTAGATTGAAAACTAAAGTTTATCAAAGTGAAGCAAAATGAGTATTAGCCACATATTCTGCAGAAGGTTTTAACCTTCTTTTCTGGAATGGGGAAGGGTATGCTAGGTATCTCAGTTGTCACAGAATAGTCTTGTATAAGAGAAGAAACTTCACGGAAAGTTAACTTTTACAAATGCTGATTACAACTGAACAGAGAAAAGGTTTCCACCTAAGGTCTCAGCACATTGTGGAAGGCAAGCCAGGTAACCATTCTTCTCTCTTGGTGGTACTTTTTATTAGCCTGCAGTCTCTTTTTACTCCCCTTTTAATCCAGCAGAAGGGCTAATTTTCTTCCTCTTTCCCAGAAGAAAAAAGCGCAGGCTAATTTTTGTTTTGAGTGTCCCTTTGGTTTTGCATTTATTATTTTTCAAAATGGCAGGGAGAGCAAGAAAGAATAGAGGCTAAACCTAGTAATTATTTCTAAAAAATCAAGAAAGGACTAAATAGGGCAAAAGAGTGGCCTTGCTTGTGACAGTCACCTAGTAATACCCCTGCACTGAAATCTCTCATGACATGCATATACAACATCTGAAAACATCCCACTTACATGCTAAAGTGAATGGCTAGCCCTCACAGTTCTGATCAACAACATCCTCAAGTCAAGAAGGATGTCTACATTACAAGTATGCATCTATATAATAAAGACTACTGTTGCATTGCTGGAACTTCTTGACTAGATCTTACCAGATCCTGTACACAGAGAAGCCAGAAATTAAAAGAAGATAGTCATACTTCTTAAGTTTATCTTTTTGTGTCATCACTGACACCAATGGTACAGTTATGAAAATCTCGTTCTAATTTAGTAGTATTTTCTTATCCACACTGGAGGTGACAGAAGCACAAAATAAAAGCACTGGAGTGTAAGACTCCCTTGGAATTGAAGTATTTTTTAAACGGCATTAATGCCACTGTGAATGTAAAAATAAGCTGGAAATACTGTATACAATGGAGGAAAGAAATCAAACCAACCAGTAACAGTGTCATTGTCTGGTTTTTCCCAGTCCAATATGACGAAAGTTGGACAGCCCTCAACAGTCACCACTGTGAGGTTGGTTGGAGGATTTTGTGGAGGATGAGTAGGTTCTTCCTTGCTGCCAGCTTCTTCTTGAGGAAAATGTTCAAGAGAGCTTGTGATAGAGCAAGGCACATCATCATCTTTCTTCATGTACTTGACATGGGGGGCTAAGAGCAAGAGGAAAGAGCTGTTATTCAATACAGTGTTTTTACAAAATGTCGATGTCATTTCACCTAGTGCACAACTTCCATCTCAGGGCACCAACAAAAACAAGTCAAAGTCAAACAAAATATGTTTAAGAATAAAACCTATATATTCAATATTAAGCTGCCTGTTGTTAGACCTGGAATCTACACTGCCTTCACCCCCTTCCCATTGGCACCACTGATGAAATATCACTCTGAGGGTATTAGTGGGTGATATGCACTGTTTGAAAGAATTAACTTCTGTCATAATAGGACAATTAATTTTAGTCTTTCTATAGTAAAATGACACTACAATTCCATTTGCAGCTTTTGAGTGCTATGCTAATGCAAAGATGTAATGCTTATCACCACTTTGTTTCACCAGAAAGAGTAACAAGTTTAGTCCAGTCATTCCATCATTAAACTTGCAGTTTCTAAAGTGACTGTCAAAATCTTAACCATTTTCAGTGGTACAGGACCAAACCTTGAAACAAACCTTCTGGGGCAAACATCTTGTACTCTGCATCAAAACTTGGAAGATTACTGAAGACAAACGTATTAGTTCTAAGGTTAAAACTGCTATTGAATGTAAACAATAAGGTCTTGCAAGAAAGACAGTGTCTTCTGAAATATAGTGTCACTTACCAGACCAAGAAAAAAAACCCTGAAAAATCTTTCGGTACAAAAGCACTTCTTCCTGTCATCTCACCTTGTTAAACTCTCTAGATTACTGAAACAGCAATAAGTTGACTACTTTATCATCTACCTGAATGTGCACAGCCTGGAATGAGAGGTGAGTCACATATGATGGGTAGATATACCTTATGGTGAGGTGCACTGATATTGGGGCAATACCTCTCCAGGTATGCTTGCAAGCCCACAGGAATATTTTCATTTGGTTTGGTGGAATGTGAACAGTGTGCAGTTGTACTACTGCTGACATACAGGAAAAGCTGCAATATATTTGTGGGCAAGACTGTAAACGAGGAGGTGGTAGCAAGGGAGAAAGTAGAAGTAAAATTTAGTCAAGAATATGCTGATGGTCTGCACTACAGCCCTTTCATCTGACACTGAAGTGAAACAAAATCAAATGAAGTTTTGGCCCTCAAATAACCAAAAAAGGTACTTTTGATGCAAGGTACGCCAGTCTTCATATATTCCCCCAAATAAAAATACCATAGCTATTAAAATCCTACCTTGGTACCTTGGTTTGCCTGAAGAATCTGTTTCTGATGTAGGACTTGAGCTGAAGACAGTTGCATCAACTGTGGGAAGCACAGTTATAATTTCATTTGCAATAAATATGAAGTTTCAGTGTTAGAACTGCAGCATTTCACAGTTCATTTGTCATTCTAAATCATGGTAAAGCTCTTCCATGGTAGACCTTTGCTGCCATATCTGTGTCTTCCTTTTAAGGACTCCATTTTGGCTGTGATGCTAATTAAACCCCATACTTGCTAGTATAAAGATAGCCATAATCAAAATTACAGAGTTCATGACTGCTGCTAGATTCAGTTCATGTAATATATGCAAAATGCTCTTTAGACCTTTTAAAAAGGATCTTTTTGCACTGTACTGGCTGTTTAGCTTGGAGCTTGTTTTGTGTTCATAAATTATATAGCACTGTTATGTTGGCATATGAACTTCTCTAAAAGTAGCAACAAGGAAATCACAAATTCTGTCTCCAGAGTGAACAACGTCCACAAAATTTGAAGGAAATTGAAGGTAAATACACTGGTGAACGGAAATGTGCTAAAGCAGTCAGGATTCATGACACCAGTGTTGTGTTAAATAGCCACTACACTGAACAGAATCTTCTCTTAGATGCAAATACTACAATGGATCTCAGCAGACAAAACACAATATATTCACAGCAAACATTTTTTAATAAATCTAGCACCCAGCTTGCTTTTCTGAGCACTAAGGGTCACAGTGAGTTCATGATCATTATAAGGAGATAAGAATTTCAATAACACTATAAATCCAAGAAAATTAGAAACAACATAATTTATCACAATATACCTAGAGCTGCATATTTTAGCTCAAAAATTCTGAGCACACCCTCCCCCAAACCCATTTCTGTATGCCACTTTGAGGAGATTTAGGTCTGAACTTGCAGCTAACTCCCGATTTTATAAAGGGCAAATTACCAACTAACCGCTATGTTTACCTGCTTACATTTTTTCTATTTAAATGGTGGCAGTTTGATTAGATAGCTGGAGGATATCATAACCATGTTGAGCACTATCAGTCACTGTCAAATAATAATTTGAATTATGTCCTGTGCAAATAGAAATGTTTGGCGAAAAGAAGTGCCTTATTTACCCAATTCATGGATTTAAAGTAGCCACAGAATAGTATTGAAAGCCTGCTAAGCATGTATTGATTTCTAGGAAGATGGAAAGGCTGTCGTGTTCTTATTTACCAAGGTGCGTATCAGAAGACAGTCAGATGAACTCAGTCAAGTTAGAAGTCACAAAGTGGCATAAAGGAAATCAGATCACCCCAGGCAGAATAATTCTTATATTAAATATGCAATGCATCAATATAGTTGAGGGAAGGGAAGCAAAAGAAAAAAAGGAAACCTTTATGCTCATGGAAAAAAAAAAACAAGGCAAAAAAAAGAAAACAAAACAGAGCTATCTGAAATATGCTCACCATAATACTCTGGAGTTGCAAAAGCTGTTGGCGTCTTATATGATGTTCCTGTCCTCACAGCTGTTGTTGGTCCAGCATGTTTAGCTATAGTGACAGAAGGAGGAACTAACTTGTGGCAACAAGGCATTCACTATTTAAAAGAGTGAAACAGCTTTCTGATTTTCTAACAGAACTCAGATTTATGACAACTGCTCATGAAACAAGTACTTTCATTTAAAATATGATATTCCCTCAAAACTTATACAACATCTTCCAGTTGGATTGAGGAAAGTTCCGAGTTGTCCTTATTGCCAATATAACCCACTTCTGAAAATCAGTGAGAAAATTCTTTGTTACCTGGAAGATTTCAGTCAGCTAGAATATGGCCTGGTTTAACGTACAGAACCATCCTACACACACTGGTAAAAGGATGTAAAATGACCAGCATTGACATTTCTGTTTCTCAAATAAAAGAGCACATTTCTTCATGAGTTGTAAGACAGAATAGCTGAAGTCAGCAACGGTAACTTGAATTCTTCCCTCAAATATAGGTAAGGTCCTTTCATTTCTACACACAATACAGCATATATAGTAGCAAGGCTGGATCTGGAACATGTATAATGATAAACACTGAGTCCTTAACTATGGTATGCATTAAGAGTTTAACCACAGAACAGTAACGGAGCTTCCACTAAATGAAATTAAGATGCATTTCAAAATGAAAGTAAGAAAAATGTAACCAAGTCCAACATTTTCAACATTTATAGCACTACATGACACAAGGGAAAAAGCTTTCTTTCTGAACTGATCTATTCTGTAGTAGGCACTCTAAGTTTGGACAGAAACTGATTGATAGGGGCAATATTAAATCAAGTATTAAATAGCTATTTAAAAAATTATTTTAGATTATGTGACATTGCTTTTAGTCCTCAGCTGTTTTCACCTAATCAAGAAAACAGGTTTCTAAGAGGCAAACAATCCATGGTAAATGATGTCTTGATTGTTTTCAAAATAGCTGTAAAAAGGCAAGAACTGCATTCACAAAACATGCAGATACTCCCAAATCACCACTGCATGACTGTGAAATCTCAACTCCAAAAAAGTCAAGAACTACATAATGTAGTTACCTGTCCTGCATATACGACACAGAAGAACATGGTGACTGAAGGCAGAACTCTGGTGAACAAAGTTTAAAACAACAAAAATCCCTACCTTCCATTAATTTCCTTAATAAAGTGGACATTGATTAAGACTCTCGTGATAAAGATTCTCTCCCTACTTTCCACTAATTCCCTTAATAAACTGGAAATTTATTAAGATTCACACTATAGTCCAGTTTCACAAAGGTTCTGGAACTCACTTGTTTTCTTTTTTTCCATTCAGGAGACTTCCAATGTCTGCATAGAAACCTTCCCATAATACTCATCCACTGGATGAGTAAGAAAGATGCAAGTAAGGAATTAATCACAATGTTAATGAGAAGGAGAAACAGGACAGAATTATGAAAGGGAAAATCCAAGAACATTGAGGCAATTTTTCCTGTTACTACTGTGGAACAGTCTCTCCAGGGAACCAGAAGAAACTTGATTATGATACTTAAAACTAAGCTGGATAAAACACTAGGAAACACAGAAAAAGGAAAATCTGCTACTGGCCCCACAAGGAAGAACCAGATCATCTAACCAATTTATTCCATCTTGAATGCCTAGGGAGGTATGGTAGCTGCTGACTACCACATAACCTGGCCTCTCTAGTGTATGGAAAAAGAGTGAAATTTCAAAACACTGTTAAATTAATTAGATACTTAATGGAGAAAATTAGCATAGACCCCATTACAAGCAAAAGAAAATGTATCAAGTCAACATTATTTTTATGCTACGGCTTAAGACTGACAATATCTTCCATTTTGCTGTAGCTATTTCTAAGGAAACACCACCAATCAACAGCAAGTACAGACACATTTCAATCTTGGCTCTGTTGAGTAAATATACAATTTATTTCATCCAGCTTGGTGATTCTTGCTTCTAATCTGCTGCACAAAATACAAAAAAAGAAAATACTTCTAATCAGCTGCAAAAAAAGAATTGTTTAGGTCTTTAGTGCCTTAATAGCACACAAAGCCCTAAGTGAAACAAACCAGAAAAAGCCAACAGGAAATACAGCAGAGCCAAGACCTTTATATTTCCAGTGAACTACAGAGAGTAATATGAAGTGGGAAGCATTTCTCATGATACTAAGCATAATGAGATGATAGATTCTGACTGTCTGGAATAACATCACCCTAAGGATTCTTTTTCAGAATCCACAGACAAAACATACATAAGGATGCTGAATATTAGCTTCAGGATAAAATTAAAATAAAATAGGAAATGTGAAAGTTTCTGTGTGCTCCTATATTGATACTGAGAAGCAGGAATACTGTAGCACAGGAATGAAGCTGAACTCTTTGCACATGAAATAACTCATCTCACTCTACCTCCCAGTGCAGTTAGTTTTCTGGGTGCCTATTAGCTCATTATTTGCAGTGGTTAATGGATGTGCCATACATGTGGGACAGAATTTCTTTACAAATAACCAGTTGGGAGTCTGCATTGAAGCATAATATTCAGTATCTCCCATCTGACATGCACATTAAGTAACTGCAAATGCTAATAGTAGACAAGAAATGTTCTTAAGGTTGATCTTCTTAAAGGATGACTCCCATTATGCTATTTTGCTTTCAGCTCCCTTACTAGGGATATTTTTGACATAACTAGGTTAGGAAAACAAAAGGAAAACCGAGTTTATGCATGAAGACAAAGGACACAAGGCCTGTATGTTACAGAAGACCAGTTTCTATAGATATCACAGATTAAAGAAAAAGAATCTATACTATAAAATTCTCCTATACCCTGCTAGTCAGTTCAGTATTGTCTCACACATAATAAAATATTTATGCTGAAAAGGCTGAGATACCTGGACTCCCTGGTTTACCAGTCACGGTGTTTGGAGGCAGAGGTTTTCTTCGCATTTGTGTAGGCTTGACAGGAGGTATAGGAGGATGCTGAGGGCCGGGTGAAGTAGTTACTGAATGACATTACAAGACAGTGTTATTAATTATTTAGCCTCAAATTCCATAAAATCAGAAACCCATTACAAGTTATATTCTGACTTCCCAAACAATGTTTCATGTCTGATTTAGTATCAAAAGAGGAGAGGTGAAGTTATAGGAGCCGAAATGAGTTGTATGTTCAGCCTTAAATTCTTTGGGAAGTGTGTGCCATGGAGTTTTAAACCAAGATTACACTGAAAAAATGTAGCTGCTTTGGGATTTTGTACAAGTGTTTCAGCAATTCATTTTCTGTGTAGTTACTCATTTCTGTTGACAGTAATTTTTTGGCAGCCAACGGGATACTTCTTCCCACAATAAACACCACCTCAGTGTACTTGGAAACATCTTCAGTATCCTACTGACAAAATTTCTGATCTTTTGTACTTTCTAACTGATAAAACTGGTCACCCTCAGCTTGAAGCAAAAGATGTAGCAAAAGGGAAAGTATCATCATGAACATGTTATCCTATGCCCTTCAAAAGTTAAAAATGAAAGAACTCATTGTCACTTCATGCACTGATATGGCTAGAGTTATTGTGTTAGAAACTCCTGAAGCACCCAGCTAGGTTGTTTCAATGTGCAGTTCTAGCCAATATCTTTTAAATTTATCTGGTAAGGTCCTTTGATAGTGAAGTCTGAAAGAAGAACCTAAGCCTCTTAATTAATACTTACAAAATATTTTATTGTATTTCCCAGGCAATTATAAAGGATTTTATTATGCAAAGAAAAGGCAAAGGAAAAAGTTTTTCTTCCACTATTCAACTTTGCACTTCTTTCCTTAAGAAAAAGCAACAAGAGATACATGCAACACATTTATGTAACAAAAGACGTTTTGTACCTACAGGGGAAAATTCTCAAGAGCATATAATTCTTCCAATGTAAACAAATATGCAAGTTGCCTGATACTGAGTTACTGGCTACACAGAGTACCTTGGGCCCTACATATCAGACCTTAGTTTACCCTATAAGTAGAGTGGCTGGGGGCAAGAAGGGAGCAGATCCAAAGACGCATTTGGGAGAGCCTTTTTAGAAATACTTGCAATATACAAACAGGAACATCTCCATCTTTCTCTGTTCCCTTTTTCATTTGGACTTTTGCAGTCCCTTATAAATCACATTTTTTTAAAATCGCTCAGATCAAGTCAGGAAATAATTCTCTATCGAATTCAGGAAGATTTAATGGTTTTGAAAATAGCATTTGTAGGTTTCATATTCATTCCTAATCCCCAGATAGAGGTGAAAAAAATATGCCTAAAGACCTGAAAAAGGATAATGCATTTTTGTATATATAAGTCATCATACCCTAGATACTACTACATGGTAGTATCCATGATTAATTTTCCCCCTGCCCATATGCAGGGAATGGGATTGTCCAAGATATTTATGGGGTAAAAACGTGCAAGGATTGACTTGTCAGTGGTTTCTATTGTATCTTCTGAACAACACAACTACAACAGTTACATGCAAGCCAAAACATCACATTTAGTTGACTGTGTCACAGTGGAATCTGCTATACTACACTCTGGAAAAACAAGAATGCCTACTCTTCCCTTCTACTACTTCCACAATGATTTGGGTGATGGTCTATGATGCTACCAAATCTAATTAACAATGTGTGGAGACTGAGTTGTAAACCAAGACACACAATAGAATTTAGGGATTTTGTGATAGCACTGACAGCAGCATGGTGAACTATTAGGATTTATTTAGTCTCAGGTGTCCTTTGTGGACTGGGAATATATTTCCTTGACTCTGTCACTCTTCATGAAAGAGGAGAGTTCGCAGCCTCTTATGAGAGACTCTTAACACATCAAGCTTAATTCTTGTGTGCTGTAACCTATCTTTTTCATTTCTTGTAATTAGCATAAATGTAAATTTTTCAGTTAACACCCACTAAATTTTCAGAAAAAGTAAATGTATTTAAAAGCAAAGTCAAATACTGGCTAACTTATAGCAATATCTTATTAATCAGCCTCACCTCTTTGCCTAGTAAGATCATGGAACAGATCCTCCTGGAAGCTATGTCAAGTCATATGGATGACAGGGAGGTGATTAGAGACAGTCAGCATGGCTTCACAAGGGCAAATTGTGCCTGACTAATCCAGTGGCCTTCTATGACAGAGCGACTGTGTTGGTGGATAAGGCAAGAGCAACTGATGTCATCTGACTTGACTTCTGCAAGGCCTCTGACACAGTCCCACACAACATCCTTGTTGCTAAATTGGAGAGACATGGGTTTGATGGATGGACTATTCGACAGAAAAGAAATTGACTAGACAGCCCCATATAAAGACTTGACATCAATGGCTCCATGTCCAAATGTAGATTAGTAACAAATGGTGTCCCTCAGGGGTTTGTACTGGGACAAGTACTGTTCAATATCTTTACTGATGACACAGACAGTGGGATTGAGTGCACCCTCAGCAAGTTTGCAGATGACACCAAGCTGAGTGGTGCAGTCAATACACTTGAGGGAAAGGATGCCATCCAGAAGGACCCTGACAGGCTGGAGAAGTTGGCCAGTGCAAACTTTGTGAAGTTCAACAAGCCCCAGAGCAAGGTCCTGCACCTGGGTTTGGGGTAATCACCAGTCTCAGTACAGGTCAGGCGAAGATGGATTCAGAACAACCCTGCAGAGAAGGACTTGGGGATAATGGTAGATGAAAAATTAGATATAAGCCAGCAATGCATGCTTGCAGCCCAGAAAGCCAATTGTAATCTTGGGCTGCAACAAAAGAAGTGTGGCCAGCAGGTCGAGGGAGGCGATTCTCCCCCTCTACTACACTATCGTCAGACCTCATCTGGAGTACTGCATCCAGTTCTGTGGTCTCCAGTACAAGAAAGACACGGACCTGTTTGAGTGGGTCCAGAGAAGGGCCACAAAAATGGTCAGAGGGCTGGAACTTTTCAGCTATGATGTTTAGCCTGGAGAAGAGAAGGCTTCAGGGAGACCTTACTTCAACATTCAGTACTTAAAGGGGCCTTAGAAGAGAAATGGAGAGAGACTTTTTACCAGGCCCTATAGAGATAGGACAAGGGGCAGTAGTTTTAAACCAAAAGAGGGTAGATTTAGACTGAATATAAGGAAGCAATTCTTTACCATTGGGATGGCACTGGAACAGGTTGCCCAGAAAAGTTGTGGATGCCCCTCTCTCTGGAAGTGTTCAAAGCCAGGTTGAATGGGGCTTTGAGCAACCTGGTCTAGTGAAAGATGTCCCTACCTATGGTGAGGGGGTAGAACTATTTGCTTTTTAAAGGTTCCTTCCAACCCAAACCACTCTATGACTCTATGATTTTATAATTCTGAATTTTGATATACATATTAAGACTTCATGAAGAGAACTGAGATCACAGAAGAACACAAGAAAATTACGCAACTGTAGTAGTTAATTTCACAACCATACCCAACTCTCTTTTATGACTGCAGTTCAAGGTATTGGCTTACTGCAAAGCTCTAAATCTTAAACATCTAATGTCATAAGATGAGTAAAAGCAGATCTAGATGTTCCTTCAAATCTATGTGCATAAAAACCCCCTTCCAGTCTCTGAAAATCACAATCTGGATTTACTTAAGTACACACCACTGCCTGGCATTCAGTAACAAAAAATGCAGAGTACCACCATCCTTGTTTTCAGTTTACAGTCTGCATCCAGCTACTATTAATAGGATATCACACTGGACTTAATATTTGCAAAGTACAATTTTCAGACTGAATAAACTTTAAAAAGATAAAACATCAGAACTCAGCTGTCAAGATAGGCTCTTTGTGCAGGTAAATTTAGTGCAGAGGCAATTCAGCAGTTTATAAATTAGTTAGAGGCATATCTTTTTATCTGCGTTTTTTAAATCTAATAACATGTTTTCAAAGGGTAACCTAACTAAAAAGAGCAGCTGCATCTGAATAGTAAATCCAAAGGTAAAACTAGAAAGATTTTATTTTCAGTCAGTTTTTATGCCAGTAAACAAGCACAGCTAAAACAAGATTTATTCTTGGTTATGCTTATGAAACAAAGAAATTCTCTGCATGTAAGGGGGTTTACATGTTTATATGCATGTTTGTATGTATAACTGTGGCATACAAACACACTCTATACTAAAAAGTCTCAGTTGAAACAGAAAATTTCCAAGAAGCTGACTAGAAAAAAGTGAAATACAAAAAGACTGTTTTTGAAGACCTATTTTGAGAAGTAATTTTTCAGTAAAAATATTTTGCTTGTTTTGAAAATATGATTGCAAGACTTGCAAGAAAAGTAAAACTCACAAACCTGGTACAGCACTTGTAAAAAACCCTGTAACCTTATTTACTCCATGTGGTTACTTTGCTTCAAGCCTAATGTTCTAATTTTCCCAGCAATCCTAATATTCAACAAATCTTTTTCATACATGGGAGGACAATTTGGTTATGCATTCATGTTATTGTCCCTTGCTATGTAGAAAAGATTAGTATGAAAAAAATCAATGCTTACAGCATTGTGGCTGTTTGATCATAAGGATAGAAAACTGGTGGCAGTAATTTTTAATATATGGCATATATTAGTCACTAAGCCGTGACCATGAAACCTTATTTTTATCTCTTTTAGTAGCATCCTGAAGCCAAGAGAAAGTGTGTTGATGATGATGGCTAAGAATTATTTTCTCTTCTTATAGTGGAGGTGCTTTTTGTATAGGAAAGGTGATGTTTCTATTTTTCATAAATGTTAACAATTTCTATATTTTCTTCTTTTATTAACCTTACCAGAAATTGGCTTTTCCCAGGTATGACTATATTCCAAATGTTTTTCCACATCCACGCCAATTTGTCTGGAAATATCCTCAAGAGTATATACATCATCTGTGAAACAAAGGAAATGAAATAAGTGTCTACAGTGCAGTACCAAGTAATGGAATACTTGTATATTGTATATGTTCAAACTCTAGCTAACATTAAGTGCAAAATTGGCATATATATGGCCCACCTATGTTTTTACTGATAACTTAGTGATATCCATTATCTTCCTATTCAAGTAAGTAGAACGTGATCTGCGTCTAAAAAGTCTGTACTATTGCAGGGCTCAAGAGGATTTGAGGAAGTCACATTCCTGTATTTTACTGGTAAGTTAAAAAAAATCCAAAACTGCAGCTCTACCTGTTGTTGGCACAATCCACTTTGGCAGTCCAGGTGCTTTTGTTCTAGCTGGTGCTAATGTGGTTTTACTAAGAGCTGTAAGATAATTTAAAAAGAAAAAAAGAAAGAGAAGAAAAAAGAAAAAAAGTTCCATGAGAAGAAAACCCAACAGACTTTTATGTGATGTCAACAGTTCCACATTAGAGAATAAAAAGTAACACTTGCTGTGATGATACACACAGTTTTGATTCCTTTTTTTCTGATTTGGAAAGGCTTTACCTCTAGACTGATTAGCTGAAAGAAAAATACCCTTTTTTTCCAGCAACACTTAAAATTCCACTGAGAATAGGTGAAATTAATTAACTAATTAATCTCCTCCCCACCCCAAATTGAATAAACAATTTTTACCAGGTCTGGTCTGTGATTTATCAGATGGCTTTGGTCTTGCAGAAGTGAGACGTGTTTTATGAGGTGCTAAAAGAAATAAGGTTCAGTTTAAATGTTATGTATAAAAAGAACACCAATAGCGCAGTGTGATTTGCCAGAAAAAAAGGTCCATGCACCAATGCGATACAGCAAAACGGACATAGGAGAATTCTATGAGTTCCAATCCAAAATGCACGCTGAAAATGCTAGTTTCTTTAGTGGTCAGATGACTCCATCATGCAGCCTGACCAGTTACATTCATGTTTAGATTTAGGAAAAGATATAAAATATTTACAGCCAGTTACCCAACTGTATATGGATACAGAGTTAGCTCTGCAAGGTATCCATGGCCTTAAGACATTTAATTAGGTTCTGTAAAAAACAAACAAACAAACAAAAAACCTCAAAATAAAACACCAAACCGAGTCCCCCCTGAATCAAATATTCAGACAAAACCATGAAACATTAAAATACTGCCGAGAAAACAACTGGAAGCATTTAAAGCAGACATAATGTAGGGCTGCTGAAGCATAGTGTCATCATCAAGGTTAAAATCAGAAGCCTTCAACCTTTTCTTATTGTTGCCTTTCACTTGCCAAATATTTTTTATATTTTATTTGTTACAGAATCTGGGTGAATCACACTGAAAGCTGAAAGCATAAGCAGCAGTCACTGTCATCTTGTACCAAATGATCAACTTCTGTAACTCAATTTTTTAAATAAATAGAGCTAGCTATTTGATATTTGAATACCTATCTCTACCACCATATTCAAGTATCTATCTACCTATTTGATATTTGAATCCAGCTCCACCATTCTATCCTCAACACTTAATTCAGCCTCTCTGTAGTGTTAGAGAAAATATTTATGCAGGAAAGAACATATTACTCAATTTTGACATTTACATTTAGGAGAAATTTAAACAGATTTATATTTAGCATTTTATAGGGAAAAAGGCAGATGTCAGTTACATTTATGTCTGCAGCATCATACATCTGAGATTCCAATACACAGCACTAATGCTGTTTAAAGCTTCATATCACCTTTGAGGCAATACTGATTAAACCTTGATTTTCAGAGCAATGAATAAAAAACATTTGATAAGGGGAAAAATAAATTTTCATGTTACATATTTGAAATAGTTTTAAAGGTAATTGTGATCAGACCATTAAACCTTAAACCGTATTGATTTTACTTAAGATCTACAGACTCTCAATACAACTTAAGAAAATCCTAAAAATTACCTGTATTGAACCGTGGAATTTCAGTTGCCAGACCAGTTTTGGGCTTGGGTGAAATCTCATATGTTTCATTGGGAACTGAAAGTGGAGATATTATTGCTTATCAAATGTGACTTACTTCCTTTTAAACATAAGACACTGCAGGTGGAAGGGAAATTCAAACTGTCTCTGTGCAGATCATAAATAAAAAGAGTCAGTGCTAGGAACCTGGCTGAAAATCATGCTTTCGTACAGATAAAAGACTTTTCAAGACTGGGAAGCTATATATCATTAGTAAGTCAGACAAAAGAAGAAAAGATAATCAGGTAATGCCTTTTTATATGACTCCTCAGCCTTGTACATGAAGTACTTCCTTTTAGAAAGAATTGCATAAAAGAAGAAATGGCGGAAAATTAAAACCAGCAATATTTTGTACATGCACTGGAATGTGACTAACAAATGAACATGACAAAGACATATTAAGGCATGTCTGTTGATGAAAGTGTAAGTTTAGCCATATAGCAAAAGCAGAGAAAGTAAAGTTTTATGAAAAATAAACTGACATAATATTCTCATTACCCAAAGTAATTTTGGACCCATCAACAACATGAACTGTTATAAGGTTAATTGATCCCAGGTGTGTTGCCCTTGGAGCTACAAGAAATAAAACATTGTTCTGTGAGAAGTGAAATTATAGAAGTTGGATTTCATTAAGGATCTGTGTCCTTTGTTTCCTAAAAACCTAGCTACACATCTGCTAAGACAATTTTAACAGACATGAGACAGACACGTGTTCTGATTAGTCTGGATGCATTTTCATACTGACTGCCAGACAGCGCAACTATCTTGCTGGGCCCCCACCAACTTCAGAACAAATGCCCTAAAGGTGGAATTCTGACAGTCTTTGGTCTTTCTCACACTGGGTATATTAATTTGCACTTCCCTAAAAAATTTGTAAAAGCTTGTAGTAATGTATTTATCTTTCAGACATTCTTCCCTCACTCAAATTTGATTGAATTTAGTGAAAGATATCTAAGTTACTGGATGAAAAGGAGAGACTGACAGGCAGAGGAACACACTACATGTCTCTGTCTTTCAGAAATAACGTTAAAATATGGAAGCTGGAACGTAACCTACTTACTAGCATAAAAGGCAGTGGCTAAAGTGTGCCATTTGTTTTTAACAACTTTCCTAACAGTAGTTTATTTTGCATTTACATCACTATATTGATTTAATATCTAAAAGGAAAAGAATAAACCTATAAATTCTGCTTTCTAAAATTCTTTGTCTAAAATTAACTTTGTAGTGGTACCAAAACATGGCACTTGTTAACAATTATATGATTGGAAATAGCTCTTATTCAGTTGAGACTTGGAATCTAGCTTAGTTATTTAACAGAAAGCCTTTCAAAATAAGGCCTTTAGAAATGATATAATTTTCCTGGACTGTTCAGTTTGATTTTCATAGTAATATATATGTACAGTTCTTGAATGAATAGAGTCTCTGCTTAAATTCTTTTTGGCTATATAAAAAGGGCTAGAAGTCTAAGGGGGAAAAAAGGGGGAAATTATAAAACTATTCATTAACCTATTTACCTAAAACTAAAATATCAGTTTGGAGGTTAGATCAGAGAGGAAGAAAGATTAGGAGCTGCTCTTTCTTATAATCATGTTGTCACTCCTCCCCTAATGATTTTTTTTTTTCTGTAACCTTCCTACCTAGTAATTTTTATGGAAATAGTTCACACCCAGGGTAAAGCTGAGGTATCATCATCCTTCAATATAACTATGCATCCCTAAATCTACTGTAGAAAGAAGGTACTTATACTCTTAGCATCTAACTATCTTGGACTGAGATTCTGTAATCCAAGTTTCAAAAGTACTTGAGAAATTGAAGCAAATGTATTTAGGGTAATAAAATCCCTGCAAAGAAAAGAACTTGGTGAAGCTGGCTACAGCAATATATTTTTATTAAAATTAATAGAATTCTTCACATTTTTAATGGCTACTACCCACCAATTCAACAAACATATTAAAAAACCCAACCATCTTAACTTCTGCTCTCCATGGAAATTGATGCAATTCCTGGGCATTCTCTTTGATATAGTTTATTAATATACTCTGAGCTGAACAATGGTACTAATTTCTATCTACATATCATGCATGTCACATGACTGCAGTACTGAATGACAACAGAAAATGTAACTAAGGCAGTGCCACAATAACATTTTTAAAGTTAAAAACTTTAAATTACCAGGTTTAGTCTGTGGTACTTCTGGCCCAACAGATGTTTTGGGTTTGGAAGGAATGAGCAGTGTTTCTTTTGGAACTGAAAGAAAAGGAAAAAGATTATTATTTTATTCTTCAGGAGTCACGATCCAATGCCATATTTAGCACACAGAAAATGCATGCCTCAAATGCCTGAAAAAAACACAATAACAATTCCATGGCTTTCTGGAACCTGAAACAAAATGGCTATCCAAAACACAGAAAAGTTCTAGCACTGTGCTGTAGGATAAGTTGAGTTACTGGCTAAACTTCTTGCTCTAAAAGAAAAATTAGACCACTGAATTTGATTGGAGATCTGACAAATACAGGCTTCTGACCAGCCACGAGCTGTAGGCTATTTCTGCTTCACTTCTGAGACAGAACTGACTGAGACTCATGTATATTAAGAAACATGCGCGTGTGTAAGTAGAATGCAGGATAGTGGAATGATGTTATACAAAATACCACATCAGAGTGTGTTCTCTAGAAATTTCTCCATTAAAAATTAAAAGTACCTGCACCTTAATTTTTAAGGAAATTTATTTACCCATTGTTGCCCTTGAATGCTCAGTGGTAGTAGAAGATTTTGTAATAATTGGTTGTGGAGTTGTCTGATGTATGGCTGTTAAGGAGAAAATGTGAAGAATCTTAGAATATTAATCTAGAAATAGAAACAAGTAGCATTTGCTCTATTTCTGAAACTTTCAAAATGCCCCAAACAGTGGCAGAATATCTTAAAAATCAACTGCTGACAGATATCATTATCTTTCTATTAACTTATCCTATAAATTCCTTCTATAACAAAAAATGGGAAGAGACACAGTCCCCTGTAACTACTTTTAAGACTACTTTTGTTTCCGTATAGTGCACAATGTCAGCTAACTGCACAAGCACATTGCAAGGGAGTTCTGTGGCATTTTATGGATGAAAGAAAGTGCTCACAGAGAAGCATCTCTGATTACCAGGAAGTAATCAGAGAGAACTCAGTCTATCTAGCCACTGAAATTTGTCCACAGCCACATTGCTGCATTTTAGTCATCATTTGCTGTATGTTACAGGAAGGTGGAAAAACATTTTTGATGCTCTACTACAAATCCTACTACTATTTTCAGTGTAGTTTTGGCAAATTTTGGATTGACTGACTTAAGTGTAATGATTATTATCAGCACAAAACCAGCTGTGAATAGTTCTGCTAAAAAGCACAAAACCTGAGACTAAGGGAAAGAATGATTACACACAAAATTAAAAGAACAACTCCATTACCAGGTTTGGTGTGTGGCACTCTTGGTTTTTCAGATGGTTTTGGTTTGGTATGAATGAACTGTTTTTCAGTTGGAGCTGAAATAAAAACAAACAGCACCCAGAACAATAATTGAAACACCACACTACTTTCATAGTACACAGGGAACACAAGCACAGCCTGATCTGTAATAAGGCAAATAATGTAAGGGTAAAGCTGAAAATCAATCAGATGGAATTCCTGCAAAGAAAGGAGAAGAAATTAAATGGCTGCTGACACAAACAAACTTCCCCGAAATTATATACAAATTTCTAGCTTTGTATGAAGCAGTGAAGAATATAGTCACGAACAGCATACAGTAAAGTGATAGGACAAAATTAGACAGTAGTAGCCTACATCTTCCACATCTGCCATACGTAAGTATCTGAGGACAGGATCTATTTTTCATTGGATCCTTTGTATCAGACTGGATTTATAAATTGACTTATTTGTTCTTATGTGGGAACTATTCAATTGTATTATCTTCATACGAATGAGTTAAAAATTCTCGCCATGTAGGAGTCATTTACTAGAAAAAGTTATCTTAACACTTGCTAATCTGTGAACCACACCAGCGTGAGAGGTCCTCAAAATATCTGCCTTAGCCTGTGCATTCTTCATCCCCCTTGCTCTGAAGAACCATTTACTGCATATGAATATTGCCATCAGGCAGACCCAGATGGGTATGACAGGGCACATAAACTTCATAAAGCTGTATAAGGAGATATCAAATGAATACTAACCTAAGTATCAATGCATACAGGGAATATATATTAAAATAGAAACACAATAAAAAGCATTTTTAATTTCCTATTCCTCAAAAAGAAAAAACATGGTTTGAAGATTATTAAATGGCTATTAATACTTCATTGATGGTAGGATTTCATTCTCAGAAAATCATGGCCAGTGTTTGTCTCTAAAACTGGGGACAGAGAACTGATTATTAACAAAGTCGGCTCTAGCAATACTCCTGCTGCCCAGTACTTCTTGGATTCATTGACCCTTATTTGGTCCACATCTGACATTTAAGTTAAGAAAGAATTCCCAGCTAATGTTTCATCTATTTAAGCAAGTTTTTCCAATACAGGTGACTAGAAGTTAGCAGAAAAGATGGCTTTAAGAACTAGTATTTGATCTGGAGGGTCACATAGCTGGTCTGTTTTGGTGTATGTTGTGCTATAGTTGATACCTTACCATTTTCTTTCAATTTTCTTCCGTAAAGTTACACCACCAGGAGTGAAGCGGAAGAGCATTTTAGGATGACAGTATCCATACCTCAGTTGCAGAAATTACAGGAATCACTACCTGCTCTTTAAATAAAATCCCCTTTTACTGCAAAATATACAACATCTGAAGGAATTACATCATCCTGACTGGAAACTCTAGAAAACGAATAAAAGAACCTTCAAAAGTAAATGAGCTCATGTATTATTACCCTTATCAAGACAAAAGGGCAAGCAAGTATCTGGAAGCAGAGGAAAACTTCATTATTAGTTTTTAATATTATGTAATGAACTCTCTCTAAGAATATCTTCTCTAATAAAAATGGAAAGTAGAGTAATTATTTATGAAATACACACTATTACCCAATGTTGCCTTTGTTCTTTCAGGAATATGAGGAATCATAGTAGTAGCTGGTTCATGGAAGGCTGGAATGATTTCTGTTGGAAAAAATGTCAATAAATGCTCAGAATAATGAAAAGACTCTCCCTTTCCCTCCCACCCCCTTAGAGAAACCCTTTACCTCTATACTATATACAACAGGAAAGGGATGTTTTAAAACAACAATGGTCATTTATCCTCAGAGATTTATGGTTACAAAGAGTTCAGTTTTTTGTTTGTTTTTAACATCTAAATACTTAAAAAGCAACAGTAACAACCCTTCAGTGAAATCACTGATTATCTTATACAGGTCATTCAGATTTATGATGGACAGTATCCTAATCGAAATGCAACTAAAGGGAATCCTCAGTCTAATCTGGATGAAAATGTGTATATAAAGGAAAAGCACTGCAACAGCTTTGAGAGGCTTCTTTCATAAGAGCTTTAAAAACATGGTGCAAACAGCTGAAGTGTGTTACTCAGACACAAGCTGTGAATAACTTCTTATCATTGATTTAAACATATAGGTCACTACTTATTTCTTCTTGTGGTAACATCTGCATATATATATATGCATATCTGCAGATAATATAAAAAAAAATCTTGAGCTGTTGTAGTTTTCATCAGTGGTATGACTTAATTGCAGCACTGAAGAGGTTTCTTAAGCTAGAATGATACCCAGGTAACAACAAATGTACAGTTGACAACTGCCCCCACTGCCTGCCCTGAAAGCAGTTGCTCAGTTATCAACCGCAGCTTGACAAAAGACCAGATAATTTACCAGGCTTGCTGTGTGGAGCATCTGGGATGGGAGCCACTTTAGGTTTAAAGGGAGTATGTTGTGGTTCTTTATGAGCTGCAAGAAAAGACCTGTTTTAAGGGTATGTACTCTTCAGAAATTAGACAGGAAAACAAGATCCTTACATGAGAGACTGAAAAATTTAGTGTCAGATACATACAGGAATTTAAAGAGAAATGAAAATCATGAATGAAAACATGGGTGGAAAGTTGATCAAGTAAGAGAAATCTCGAGTCAAGCAACAAAAACTGAAAGAACATAGAGAACTATAGTGGATATGTTTCCATCTGTATTTCAGACCTCATCACTGCAATATCCATGCATGCTTGTCTCCTACAAGTGTCAAAGGAATTACAATGTGTGTGAAAGAAATTTTCTGTGAGGACAACAAACCAGCTAGGAATCTTTCAATACCTGGAACAGAGTAGAATTAGGTTAAAAAAGTAGAAAAAATAAATTGAAACCACAAACAGATGACATGAAAAACAGACTAGTGATGTATAATCTTTGATCCAAGGAGCAGCAGGGAAAAAATAATGACCAGCCCAAGGTAACATCTTTACCTGTTGCTGTCTTTGGTTGTTCAACTGTAAATGTAGTAGGTGCCAAAACTTCACAAAACCAAGAATGTACACAGAACTAGCGATACGTACAAGAAAAAGGGTAAAAATAGTCCCTTTTATATGACTGATTTCTTTTCAAATTGGAACACATACTTAAATTTATTCTTGTTTTGAATTATTTATTGGTGGAATTAGTGAATATACACTCACTCAAAAGGAAGGTTCAACTGATGCTTTCAGAACCATCAGGAGTCATATAGGTCTGGCAGTTCACTAGTATGTAAATCCCAATTAAGTATATTTTTAAGGGTCAAATTCCATTACCAGGGTACACAAACATAGGAGTGGTTTGATTTACAGATATTCAGAGTTCTACATGAAGGCCCTCAAATATGTTTTTCTCTAAGCATCTTTTGATAGGCACAGAAGAGATGCAATTCCTTCCAAGAACACTCTCAGAATGTTTGTATGTTGTCTACCCTGCTATACAGATTATTCATCAGTGACGGTTGTCACATGGCTGAAAAGCATGTATGACCCATCAAAACTCAACCATTAAAAATACAAAAGAGCTCTATCTTCTTTAAATGCATATTTAATCATCATTAGAGAATCTATTTTTTTGTAATATGAAGAGATGTTAATCAATACTTGATTCATTGAGGAAAGACAACCCAAAAGAAACCCTGAATATTCAAGCACAACAAAACAATAGTGTATTTACCAGGTTTTGTGTGTGGTACATCTGGCCTTGGTGATGGTCTGGGCTTTGAAGAGACTCGCCGACTTTCTTTTGGACCTGTGAAGATGAGCGAAGTTTTGAACATGTTATTGAGGACGATGATTCAACATAAGTCTTTTGATTTTCCTGACAGGGGATTAATTTCTGCAAAGAAATTTTTTAGGATGTATTTCTCCTATTTGAGAATAATCACAAAGAGATGTCCTCTCAATGCAATCAATATTACGTTAGGGCAGAGACAAAAGTGACTGTTGCAGAGCAGTGTTGGATTAACTCTCCACTCCTCTCAGTTGTGCCAAACAGAGCTTTCTACAGAGTAAACTGCTGTTGTTCTAGCAGTTTCCCTAGTTGTGCTTCTCAAGTGTATATATTCAAAAAATCTGCTGTCATTTAAATCAAGTTTGCATTAAAAAAAAGTCTCCAGCTAAGCAATCAAAGCAGAAGATATGTTGAAATCTACCACTAATTTTCAAATGGACAGAACTATTTCCAAAGTTTTCGGAACAGGAAAGTACTGTATTTTACACTTGTAAATGAGTAACTAGAAAATACAAATACCTCTGTCACATTGTATGGAAATTAAGATGCAAATTTTCCTATGTGAAGGGCTCAAGATAGGTGTTAAAACCCACATCCCTACAATTATACAAGTTATTGACATGTATAAATATCTAGCTGACTATCTTGTTCCATGACAGCTATATAGCAACAGTATTATTACAGTTTATGACAGTAAAACACAGCCTATTCAATAAGTATTTGTGTACCTTCAGAGAACTCATCAATTTTGACAGTTTTCAAATTGATAAAATTTTCATGCGCTAAGAGGCAAAATATTGATAAGCTTACTTGCTCTAGTTGGAGGAACACGTGGACTGGGTGATGTTTTAGTTTTGGAAGGCCCATGATGTGTATCTTTAGGAGCTGGAAAAAAGAAACTAGGTTACACTGCACTAAAATTTTCCGAGGTATCGGTGTCCACTACCACCCATAACAATCAATAAAAACAGAGCAAAGATTTGAACCAAAGATGGAAGTGATACAGATGAGAAGTGTTTTTTTGAACAAAATGAGGCTATAGAGAAAACAAATAATCTTCTGTGACATATCATCAGCTAAGCATGTGATAGAATTACTTGTTCTATTTAATAAGAGGACTTAAAAAAATAAAAGAAGAAAAAACCAAAATAAGTAGCTTCAAATTGAAAGATGCCACTGGTCTGTAATGGAGGTTGTACTGGAATGATTCACAGTACCACATTCAAATGATCAAAATTCCTTTGTCAAATGGATCTGCCTCAGGGAATCATATGACCCAAAGGTCACCGAAGTGATTCTGTTCTGACAGTGGAATTGAGGTTTGAGTGAAACAGAACTATTTTTCAGACCTCTATGAAGGGCTGAATTTCATTTAGTAAAACTCAAGGGGAAGGGAATCAGAGAAAGAAAACTTGCAGCGTTCAGTTCTGCTCACCCAAATCTTATGACTAACTAGAACAGTGCCACCTCTACAGTACGACTGAGAGCGTGGAAGTCAGGATCCTGTTCTGATCTGCCCTCTGCCTCTTATAATTAAATATTAAAGGAAATTGCTCTATATTATGTGCATAACAACTTGAAAGGCACAAGGATCCTTCTCAGTTGTTTTGTAGAAAATAAGAAGAGAGACAAAGAATCTTGACTGTTTAATTATTAAGGCTCGTACAAAGAAAGGTGAAAAACTTTTGCAGGTCTACTCTTAAATGGTTTGTGTTGAAGAGGAAGGACAACATGGCTATTCAAGTAAGAAAGTATCATTACCTCCTGTTGACTTTGGTTTGTCAGTTCTAAATGTAATTGGTTCCAGAACTGCATTAGTGCGATAAAAAACAAAAACAAGTATTACCAAGGATAATCAAAACATTACAATCACTACCTCCACAATGATCACACCATCCTTACTACAGCCAATGACAGACAATCACTCCTCCTTGAGACTCATTATATGTCAGAGTGTTATGTTGCTCAGAATTGCTTCCAGTTGAATTCCATAGCTCTAATACAGAACAGAGCCCAAATGCAAATCTGAATCTTTTGTAAGAAGCCACAAAGAAACTGTGGGTGGTTTTTCACCTTCAACTTTAAACACTTTCCTGACTTATTTCAAGGTTTTGATTCAAACAATAGGTGCAGATTTGCTGGGGGAGAAAGGAACTTTAGTTGTCATCTTTCAGCCCATTTCTCCAGCAGCACCACCTAAGTACTGCATATAGCTTGGATACCTGTACTGGGTCTGGCTGGGATGGAGTTTATTGTCTTCATCGCAGCCCCTGTGGTACCCCATTTGAGATTTGTGACCAAGAAAGTGTTGGTAACACACCAATGTTTTAGCTATTGCTGAATGGTGCTTGTTACAGCATAAAGGATTGCAGGGGCGGTAGTCTTTCCAAAGTACCCATTTGCTCCTAGACTGGCATTGGTCTGCTAGTGGGATGTGGTGAATGGTTGCCTTTGTATCACTTGTTTTCTTCCCCTCTTTTTATCCTTTACTTGTTAAACTGTCTTTATCTTGAACTATGATTTCTTTTTCTTTCTTTTGCTCTGCCGATTCTCTATGCCAACACACTGCAGGGTGGATGAGCAAGTGGCTAGTGGATGTTTAGTTGGCTGAGGTCAATCCACCACAGTACCTCATGCAATTGCTAGTGTGAGTTGTATAACTTTCTTCCTCCATCCTTAATTAGCCCAGGGTTGTATATTTCTCTATACCAAGCTGTGTAAACAACATTATAGAAAGTATTACACATTCTTAATTCTCTGAACAACATAAGGGCTTGCAAAAGCAGACTTAAAAGTGTAAATGAATGATTGTGCCTGGGAAAGAAAAACACAAGTACAGAATTTGAGAAATACAGAAAAAACACCCCCCTCCTTTTCACTTTCACTTTCCCAAAATCCAAGCAAATTCACACAGGAAAGACCTATTTTCACTAACAACTGCACAGAAAATGCCCACTGTTGCAGTGACTTAAAATGTAAGAAAGAACTGAAGATAGAGCTTTTAAACTCACCAGCTTGCTTATAAATTCCACTCGTCATGACATGTGATACTGGATTTTATCCCTCAAGGAATCCTACAACTTATATGCCCAAGGGATACATATAAATCTGGAGCTTCACTTATCACAGTAGAATTCATAAGACAAGTTTCAGCCTGATAAGATAAAGAAACAATGTACTTACCAGGTTTGGTTTGTGGCACCTCTGAGCTCGGTGATATTCTAGGTTTGGAGGGAACACGCTGTGTTTCTTTTGGAACTGAAACAAAAAAAAGATTCAACTATTAAAATCTTTCAAGAACTGAGACGGCCAGAAGGCATAATATTAAAATAGAACACATGCCTTTGGGACCCTCTGGTAACACAAAAAGCTTGTATGAGTAATGGAGAAATGTGAATGTCTGGTACACAAAGAAACAGTGCTGATGGAGAACCTCTGTAACAGGATAACATAAGGCAAGGCCAGTATGGATGGACAAGTATAAAAGATAAAGCAGCACATGACAGAAACTGAGTATAGCGACACATAGTCAAAGGTAGATTGTGGTGCTTCCGTCCACTTTACTGAACACATTTGTGTGAGAAAAAACAAACAAGATGATTATGAATTGTTAGTGCAAAATCACAAAAATCTTACAGAAGGACTAAATTTAATAGTAAAAAATTATGACAGTGGACTACAATGAAGATGTACTTGTGATGCTCAGTTTATACCGAGAAAAAAGCTAAATGTGATGGTCCCTGTAGGTAAAACTGTTACCTATTGTTGGTTTTAGTTGATCAGTTCTAAGTGTTATAGATTCCAGGACTGCATCAGAAACAAAACATGAAAGCTATTATGAAAATGGAAGAGAATAATTCTACTTACAATTAGTATTACTTGTCTAGTAACAGCATTTTCAATTATATACTATGTATACTGCATCAAACAAAACCTGTTATATTACATTAAGTCTCTGAGAAAGCAGTGTAAGCTGAAACATAATGGGAGCTTAGTTCTCCCATGGGCTTCAATGAGATATCCAAGTATATATCACTCCCTTATTCAGAAAATGGCTTTTTAGGGACACAAATCTCTTCCCTTTGTGGTGTATTTCAAATGCAGTTTATATATACAACTGGAATCAGAGGCCGCTTCCTTGTTTTCTGGATACTATATTATTAAAGAGTATTGTGGTATATTGCGTTGCATGATCACATACTTCAGCTCTAAACTAATATGGATCTAAAATAAAACTGAGTGCTTAAGGGGCATAAGGATATGAACTTGATGCTATTTTCTTGCATTTCCCACATTAGAAACAGAGGCACAATAGAAATGGTATCCCCCTCTGTGCCAATTCTTCTGTATGGTAGCAATGAAAAAAAATGTCTTTGGATCTTTCAAGACAATCACAAGATAAGTGGATGATGCTGTAAAAAAAAAGTTCTGTATGTTATGGATTTTTGAAGAAACAGTAACTTTTTTTTAAAAAAAACCCCACAGAACAGTACAAACCTGTAACATTTGTGTGACAAAAAAATAATGAAATTTTTCACATTTACTAAAAGATAACATCTGTTGGGATTTGATACCCTTGTAATTTTCTGTTGATACTACCAACTGCATAGCAGAAGACAGAGAGTATTTTTTTCTGCCTACAACTGAATTCAACTGCACTCATGTTTAATGACATAGTATAAAAATACAGTATTTTGGAAAACACCATAAATTATCATTAATGCTAATAAATATTAATATTTATAAACAAATATAACTATGCACTGGGTAATTTACTCATTCATGCAGGAAATAACATCGTGAAATTACTACTCCTGAAAACTGTAAATAAATCACTGAACACACAGCAGAGCAGAACCCCATTACATTTTAACCAGCTCAGATAACTAGCCAGCTGCTCAGAAATACGTTTCAATCCAATATAAACTGTATTAGAAATAATCACACAAAGTGGTTTACCATCTTTGGCCTGTGGGATATGAGGTTTGGGTGAAGTTTTAGGTTTAGAAGGAATACGTTGAGTCTCCTTTGGAGCTGGAAGAGAAAATGTGGGCAATAAGTTGGTTAAATTGCACAGCAATTAGTGTCCGATACCAAGTTGAACACACAAACACAGAAGCCTCATACCTGCAACAGAGGAAAAAAAGTCTCTTTATGGGAAGTAGGAAAGAAAGTCAGGTAATACGCTCCATGTGTTTACAACAATCTAAGCAAAAGAGTGGAATTTTAGTCATTTTTGAAGCTCAGGTTTTATTTTTTTAAATAAAAAGCTGGGACAAGCACAGGCAAGTGTAATTTTGAGAAAAGTGATTCAGAGCTGCCAGCATAATTCTCTTAAAAAAAAAGATGTTCCAGCTGTGAAGAGAGTAATATGCCCAACTGTCATGAAAGCCAAGCAAGAGAATTACCTAGAAGAAAAATGAAGTTTAATGAAACAATCCTAAGGCATAAGGTGATTAACTTCAGTGATGCTTTCTGTGATGAAAAAAGGGAACACAACTTGCCAAGGAAATATCATTACCTATCATTGACCTTGGTGGTTCAATTCTAAGTGTAATAGGTTCCAAGACTGCAACAGAAACAGTGTGACAGGGTAAGTATGGAATGTACTCCAAAAAACTTAAAATTACTCCACTGGTAAGTATAAAAGCAGGAGCTAATACTACACCACAGCAATGCGGATCTTCAAATTAACTTTTACTTTTTAAAATCATGGACAGTTAAACTTCCTAATAATACAAGTTCAATAAGACAAATATAATTGGACAAACTTGATGGCAATGGAAGCAAAAATATGTTAATAGACAGTAAATCATAGAACAAGCAAGGGAGGAGATCACACAGCTTAACTCAGAGACAGCAAGGGACTCTTTTGATATACAAAAATGTCAGGTATCTCCAAACTGAAATCTGCTACTGCTTGACAGTGGCATGCTGACCATGAAAAAACAGTTGAATTTTTTCTCTAAGGTGAGCAGTCAAGCAGAGGACTAACAGGCTGCTATTGGTACAGCTATATAAGTATCCAAAAAAACTTATTTTGATAAAGCCTCTTAGTTTTTTCTCATGATATCCTCTTATAATTTGTATCACGAAACCAATATATCATGTCCTTTTCCTCCTCACAAACTGTGCCAAATTGGGGGAAAAAAAGGGAAAAAAAAAATCACAATCCTAAATTATGAAATGGCAGAATCTATAAAAAATTCCTGGCAGTACAGAAAATATAATAAAATAGTATTAATTGATAAAACCTCCCCTCTCAAGGCAGTAACAACTAAAGTAACATATAACATACAGACATATGCACCTAAACATAGAACTTTTTCTACAACCTATACTCACTTAACCCTCAAACTCTCTTATACATCTACCTATTTTAAAAATGGGATTTGCAATAAATAAAGCTATAAAACTTTTTTTTACAATTGATGCTTTTGATACTACAGTATTTCTTCCACTTCTATCAACATTCACAGTATAAAATAGCCTAATACTAATAATGCTGCAAATGAGGAAAAAAGCCAGTAAAAGCAGTATTAACTTCTTTCTGTCAACAATGGCCAGATACTGTATAGAAAACTTAAGCTAGTTACTAATCTTTTTAATATGCTCACTACGTATCCCTGGTTTGCAATGACATTGCCATTATTCAAGACCATCAGTTACCTTCAGAATTCAAATTCAAAACTTTTTCTATAAAACACTCATTTCTATTTTCACGTTGCCTTTGAAAAATCAGTGAGTTCTTAAAAAGAAAAAACTTTCACATATTCAGAATAAAATTACATTCTTTGTTAGGTCTGCAAATTGCTTTCCGAAGCAATTTGGTTTTTCTTTGTATAAGATTATCCCAATACAATGAATGACTTCTTTCTCCCCTCCTCCAGGAAAAAAAAATTCAACTTTCTCACTTGTTTACTTTCTGCACTAATAGCAAGACTCGAAGTACACAATTTCAAAAGAAGCCCTATCAGATTTAGCTTGAGGTGTTTCAGTTTTAGGAGATAATCTGGGCTTCAGATGTGTAGATTGTGATTTCAGATACTGGAAAAAACTTGGTTTGTAAAAAACAGTATTTAAGCTGAAATTAAATGGTGTACCATAGAAGAATCACATTCACATTCAGCAATGAAGAAATGAAGTCTAGGAAATGACATTCAGTTTATATCAATGAGTAACACAGAATAAAATGGTGCGATGGGTTTAATGCATGAAATAGTATTGGATATGGGCAAAACAAGCAGATAGAACCTTTGAAGAAAGGGATAATCAAAGAGTTGGATGTTCTTCTGCAGCAAAATTAGCTTCTAAGAGTTTACCCAAAAGCCAAAGAAAAGAGAGCTAAGAAATGATGCTAAGAAAACATTGTTATCCAATGGTGACCTTGGCAAATCAAGATCATTAGAAGAGTTTTGAGAGTACTTTATGAAATAGAACTTATTGCAGTTGGAAACAGTGAATCTAAGTGATTTGTTGCTAATTCATCAAAACAAATTGATTCCATTTAAGCACAGACTTAAAGCCATTCTCATCCAGTAAAGTATTATATATGTAGTCAGCTTCATCCAGGTTTTAAAGAGCAAAGCTATACCCCTGAAAACACCTTAAAGCACTTCTCAGAATACAATTTGCACAGTAAATGCAAACAGTGACTCAAATCTTCCTTTTAATTAGATAAATTTCAATGCTCCCTGCAAAGAACACCTTTTTTCTTAGCCTACATTAAAAACATATTTATTAAACACATGACTAAATATATATTTCCAGACCAAAAAAGGTAATTCTCATGTGTTACTTTTTATATAAATGTTCCTCCTCACTAAAACTAGAATTACTTTATTTTCTTAAATTGAAAATGAGTTTCCATGGATTAATTGAAAAGATACAACATCTTCCATAAATATGAGAAATTATCAAGCAATGCTCCATTATGTGCAACAAAGAACTCCCCTTCTGCAGAAATTGTTCAGCAGTTAGTAGTTTTAAAGGTTATTTTTAGAATAGGTATATTATTTTTATATTTCATAAAATCTTTCTTATTGCAATAATTCTTATTCTTTCTTTTTTTAATGTAATTGAAGGTTCTAATCAGATACCTTTGAAATGATATCCTGTCTTCTAGAAGACAATATCTCCATGCTAGAAACATGGAGAAATAATAAAGCACCAAGACTGTATTTCCATTTGTTGGGTTTGGACCACATGTGAGTAAGCAAGAAGCCTACAGGAAACAGTGTTTTCAACTGCACATGTTATCAGACCAATGAAAAGAAGAATGACTAAAGGCGACTTGTAATCATTACCCTCTGCAGTCTTTGGACGTTCATATGTGTAGGGACTCCTAGTAGTGACTGACACCGGAATGGTTGCTGCTGGAATAAAGAGAATTTTCTTGAGAGAAGTACAGATGCATCTATATCTATTTCTCAGTTTCTGGTATGGCTCAGCTGCTCTTGCTTCCCAATTAAAATCCACCTCCTGCCCTCTATTCAAATGGAAAAACTGAGTAAGTAATAAATTTACTGAATGTTTTCAAGCAACAGTAACTACCCTGTGCAGCTTCTGCTGCTCTTTGAAAATAAAAGGTGCATTTATGCCACAAGAAGCACTGCAAGTAAAGGAGCTCTCTGAGTCTTAACCTTCCTGTTTTCCTGACAATTTTTTTTTCTCGTTATGGCTGTAGACCACTGAAAAGAAACAGTTCCAGAGAAATCTTTTTTCTTTGATAAATCTTTCTATACATTTTCTTGAGTTTCTTCCGAAGTGATGCAAAGGTTAGATATGAAAGATTTAATGTGCAAATAACTGCAAAGTCACAGAAAGCAAGGCTGAAGATACCAGTAGGTTATCTAGTGCTACAGCACATTAGATAACCAAGTTAAAATCTTCCCATCTCTATCCAGAGTAATTAATTAAGTTTGAAAGGAAAGAACTCCAAAGAATCTGAACAATATGAAGAACTCTGAAGACAAAGTTGGTAGAATTGATTAGTATTAGAATGACTTTACAACTGAAGTCCATTTTCATTCCTGAATACATTTACAATCATTAAGTAATCAATGTGCTTATCCAAACCTTCAAACTTCACTTCACTTGTTTACTCTGCTTTGACTCTTCTCAGCCTATGTTTTATTACCTATACCTCATGGTGCTCTCTCTCTTTATCATGATACAGATTTTAATTAGGAAATCAAAAATGATTGATGAATATTGTACCATGTACCTCAAACTTTATTTTTGGACATACTGACAAATTGTCATTTTGAAGTACACAAACATTTTAAGACTCACAAGTACACTCACTTTGAGGAAGTTGTCTTAAAACTTTTAAATACAGTAAAATATGAGACCTAAAACTTCCAAAACTCTGTCAGTTTAGATATAAAATGATTTTATTAATTAAAAAGTCTATTTCCTTGAGAGTTTATGATGAGGGGATTATATTTGTGGTACTGTGTTTAAGTTGAAAAGACTGAATAAAGGAATGACATATTTCATTCAGAATTTTAAATCTTCATTTATTTACTGGCATTTTTTATAGCTAATGATTGATGTATTTCATACTATTGCAACTACTCTAAAAAGCAAAATACTCCAAAATGCCTTCAGGACAAATAACTTGGGCAATTAAGTAAACTGGTTGCCTAAAGAGGTTGTGGATTTTCAGTCCCTGAAGATGTTAAAAAACTAGACATGGTCCTGGGCAACCGGCCAAGGTGTCCCTGCTTGAACAGGGGAGTAGGACAAGATGAACTCCAGAGGTCCCTTCCAACCTCAACCATTCTGTGATTACCTGAAAGGACATAGCAATTACCCAGCATTGTCATAGGCTATTCTGGATGCGAAAAGACCTTCAGTTTGGAAGGAGAAGCTTTACTGGGAACTGAAAACTTGAAAAAAAATTCTGACAGATAGCAATTATGAAGTTTTCCTATGTTCTCTGGGAATTGGATCTCAAAAGTAATGTTCACTGGGTAGGTAAACCTCTCAAGACAATCCCCTTTAGAACTGTGTCATACATTATAATTTTCAGTGAAGTGACATGAAGTGACAACACCATTCTTTTTAAAAAGAAAAAAAAAATCCAGTCCAGTCCAATCAGTTCTTTCTCCCAACCACAGGGCCCTGGTACTAGTTGGGGTCAAAAGGTAGAGAATGAAAATACGCAGAAGCAACTATGGAAAAATCATTCACTAGTAGGACCTCTTTGTTCTTTGCCAAGTCCTGTTCTGAACTGCCACATGTGGAAGTACTGCTCTGTCCTGACAAAGGTCAACAGGGAATTCTTACCTATTTAACAACTGGAGACTACTTTTCTACACCTGGCAGCACTGAATGCTGCAAAACATATCTGTGCCTGAGCTCTAAATCCAAGCAAGGAAATCCAATAAAAAGCATGCTAACCTACAAGTTAGGTACTTTGCACATTCTTCCAGAACTAACCTAGGGCTATATATTCATTGCACCCTATTCTTTTGATGAACCTTAAATCACTCAGATATGTTTTTTCTTTTTCAAACATAAAATTCAACAATGCTATCCTCCTCCCAATCCTAAAGAGATTGTGAAAGTCTCTCATAATGATTTCTCCTTCAGCTCATTTAAAAAAAGTTAATTAATAGATATATAATTGAAATTTAATGTAGACTTTTTTAGATAAAAAGAAAAGGTTGAGCTGGGAGATGTATTTCTCAGAATGACAATCAGAGGAGAAAAAGACTGGGAGGAAATAAAATGCCTTTCATTTTCTCTGACTTTTCTGAAAGGAGAGCATTTATATAAAACTCCCAGGCAATCTAAGAGGACTTTGACATAAAAGTTACTCTTGATATTATTGAACAATTTATCAGATTATCAGGTTGTAATCACTGAGCAGCCAGGTAACCTAAAACTTTGAAGTACAGGAAACAGCAAGACAGACATGGATCAAGTTATCAAGCAGAGTTTTCATAGGCTGAGAAGGCATGGTTCTCTGCTATGGCTGTATTTCAAAAGATGCATGTTTAGAAGTCCTTCCAGGACCCTCACAGTCCTGGTAAGGGAAAGAAAACTATGCACCAATCTAACATTACTCTATCTTAACTTCAGTACTGCATTGAGACTACAGAAATTTAAAAATAGTAGGCGGTTGAGATCCTCCTCTACAACAGATAAGTTCTGCCTTTTTGTTGTTAAAACAGTTATGCAGTTCTCTTGCAAAAGTGTCATATCACACAACTGGAAATGCATGGATGCATATGAAGAACTAGCATTTTGTACAAGAGGCACAAGAGAGTGCATATTTATATGCACCTACAGGGACTCAACAGGGGTTCATTACAAAGAGCTATTCTTGTACTTTTCTGGAAAGAAAATGTTGCAGTGTCATTGGATGCATGGTAGGAAATTAATTATAATTTCCTTTCATGAAAAATTGAGAACCTAGTATGTTTAGATAGAGAGGTTAATGCTAGCAATAATACAAGTGAGCACATGATCGCATTGACAACAAGAACTTTTCTTTCATGCAGGCAACAGATTCAATTACCCACATATCAAAAAAAAGAATGAAGCTCTAAACTTTCACTACAATATACAGTTGGTTGGTTGAAAAACCTGAAAACTGTTTATATAATTTTTTTTAATGAAGTTTTTTTTCTCCACCGCAAAAAGACACATACTTCACCAGAAACAGTACAAAAGTCTTATTAACAATGAGAGCCAAAATTAACTTTCAGGAATTCTCTTTGACCCAAAGTGTAAGTCAGTGATCAAGTATCAATTTGGCACATATTCCTCATTATTGTGATTCACTGTTAAGGACAACCACTGTCATGGCACAAATGTCTAATTTAAGCTGAACTCCCAAATTACGATGGAATACAGAGGAGATCCTGCTCTTTGACCATTTTGCCACCTACCCCAAAGCCAGGTTGTCCCCATACACTGCATATTTTATGTCTCAAATAATAATTTCTGAACAAGAATATAATCATTTGTCCCATCAGAACAAATGTTAAATTCACAAATACCTACTTAAAGGAAGATTCTTACAAGCTTAGTTGTGATTAAAAAGTGTTTCTTGGGATTCCATCTGATTGATCAGTGAAACCACTAACAAGGAAATGACAATCAAGAGGCATGGATACAAATACAGAATCATGCTGCCTTCTTCATAGTTATATAGAAACTTGTTATATGGCCATTCATGGTGGAAACATTGATATACGGTGTTGATCTTAGCAGTCAAAGGGTGTAAAATAATTTTATGCAACAGTTTCCAAATGAGTTGGCTTTTTTCTCTGCTGTTTGGAAAAAAACATGCAGGATTCAGATCTATATTCAGACATAGGCATCACAGCAGAGACAAATGTAATTATTCTAGTAATACAATACTGGATTTCCTACACTAAAAATGTTGTAGGAGCTGTAATCACCATGAAAAACTAATTAGGCACACAATTTTGAGACAGTTCCAAGTCATAAATACCATTTAGTTAACAAGCTCCATAAGGAATTATTTGGTCTGAAGAGAGTAATTCTTTTTATGAGCAAAAAAAAAAAAAGTTACAGAGAATCTGGAAAGAATTTAATAATATTGCCTGATCTCTTCCAGGATTAAGTAATATATTGTTACAATATACAATTATGCAATTTTAAGCTTTCTAACTTCATTATAAATCATTGTGCTGGTTTTGGCTGGGATAAAGTTAATTTTCTTTACAGTAGCCAGGATGGGGCTATGTTTTGGATTTGTGCTGAAGAGAGTGTAGGTACAACAGGGATGTTTTTGCTGTTGCTGAGCAGGGCTTACACAGAGTCAAGGCCTTTTCTGCCTCTCACCCCACCCCACCAGTGAGCAGGCTGGGGGGGCACAAGGAGTTGGGAGGGGACACAGCCAGGACAGCTGACCCCAACTGACCAAAGGGGTATAGCACACCATATGACATCATGCCCAGCATAGAAAGCTGGGGGAAGAAGAAGGAGATGGGGGGATGTTCGGAGTTATGGCATTTGTCTTCCCAAGTCACCGTTCCACGTGATGGAGCCCTGCTGTCCTGGGATGGCTGAGCACCTGCCTGCTGGTAGGAAGCAGTGAATGAATTCCTTGTTTTGCTTTGCTTGTGTGCGCGGCTTTTGCTTTACCTATTAAACTGTCTCTATCTCAGCCCATGACTTTCCTCACTTTTACCCTTCCATTTCTCTCCCCCATCCCACCAGAAGGGTGTGAGAGAGCAGCTGTGTGGGGCTTAGTTGCCGGCTGGGGTTAAACTATGAGAACTATGTAACACTAGTAATATTTTTGCAACTGTATTCACTTATTCTTCAGCTCCAGAAAATGCCAGATGCTTTTCAACCTCTGACATACATCACAGACCAAGTTCAACCCTAGTGTGAAGGTGCAATTTCATTTGCCATCATAAAATATGCCTTTACGAAATTCCAGAGCAGGTTTTCACTCTTATTTCCACAGTTTCAGGTTAAGTTTACATACGCATTAATGATCACTGAATCAATATAAATCCCGTGGTTCTAGGTAAGATGCTATAACCACCAGCAAAGCGGCAGAATTTGCATTTTCTGTACCCTGTGCTGAACTAAGTTGGAAAACTTGTTACTGTGAAATAAAAAGCAGAAAAACAATTTGTTTCAATGCCAGGCCATGAGACTTGGTGTTTTGGGATATAAAAGTTAAAACTTTTCTTGCCTTGCTTCAATTTTTTTTTTGTTTCAATACAAGAATAATGTTCCTCAAAAAGCACAGCTCCCCTCAGTGCCCATCTTTCTGATGATTAAGTGCAGAGCTTCACACAGAACAAAAGCACTGAAGCATACCACTTAAGCAATACGTTGTAACAAATGTTTGCTACAGAAGTTAGTTACCCGGTTTAGTTCGTGGCTTTTTGGGTCTGGCAGGTGGTCTACGTTTAGGTGCAGAAGGTGTGAGCTTTGCTTCTTTAGGAGCTGAAAGAAATATACTGGATTATAAGATTATCCTTTCCACCGTATCACATAAAAATCACATTCTTCAAGCCTGAAATGAAGCAACAAACAGCTACTGGGAACAAAAGCAAATGGCAAAACCAGATTTGCTAAGAAGGCTTCTCAAAATTTTTCCTAAGACTACTCCAGTAAAATCCCTGCTTGTTCTTCACTGTAAAAGTCAGTAAGTAAATTTATAATATGTAATTGTACCTTACAATCACAGCAAAATGTTCCTCTCATTAAGTTAGCAAATTAATTTTTTGCAAGATACCTAAGGCGTAAAATAATAATGCTGTTTATCCTTTTGAACTCCAGGTCAATTTTAAGCCAATCAAAAGACACATGTAGACAAGATATGCAACAATGTCCTCCATTTTCAACAATGTAAAGAAATTACAGGTAGGGAGCTCAAAAAACATGGAATCAGTAATATAAAAGGGAATTACTTCATAACTGAATTCTGTTAATAAAATAGAAGTAGTTGTCATCTAAATGGTAAAAATTAAGAGCAACCAGTTCTAGAATCCTTTTTTCCCCTGCACATGCATGGGCTGAAACTGTAATTAGCTCAATATGACTGTTAATCTGACATCACATAAAGCTTAAGGTGAGTTTCAGGTAGTATAGTCAGTAATTTTGTTCATTTTTATAAAGCGGTGCTATAAGACTGCTTTCCAAGAAAAAGTTTCATAGCAGTAGTCACAGTGGAAAGGCATATGACATTTACAGAAAGAACAGAATAGAATAATACACATGAAGTGAGTGAAGACTGTTTTTCAAGCCAAAATGACATTCAGAATGATTCATAAAAGAACGGTAGAATAAAAACATCCATCTAGTGCCACAGGAATCCTTCACTGAGAGTTCTAGGATTAACATTCACCATACAAACCTTGCACTTGGCCTTTCAATATTATTTCTAATGGGTTTCCAGTGATTTTCTGAGCGTAAAGTGTAGAAAAACTCCCAACAAAATGGAAGACAATTCTGATCCCCAAAATCTTACTGTACTATAGAACTAGTAAAACCATATGAAAAAAACCTCAGCTTTCTTCTCCTAAGTTTAGAAAAATGTATTTATGAATGATTATTTCCTAACTTTTTTCCTCAGATAAATGGACTAAATATAGTAAAAGCTAAGAGAGAAAGTAACAGAGAACAAATTGTGGTGTGGACTGCAATGAAGATTGGCCAGCAGCTACAGAAACATGTATTACCTAGTGTTGCTTTTAGTTGTTCAACAGTCTGAGAAGTTTTAGGCTCCAAAAGTGGTGGTTTAGGGGCTAGAAAAGAAAAATTCAAGTGTGATCAAACAGATCAGTAGATGTATCAGCAGTAAGCCAAAAGCATTATCATTCCAATAGTTCAGGGGATTTGTTTATTTGTTTTTAAATAGACTAGATAAGCATGCAACTAAGTCCTACTCTTATGCGTAACACCCTACACTCCTTTTAGCATTCTTTCCTACCAATCTACACACTGTAAGCTCGTGGCTATGTGTGGAAGTCTGCTTCTGAGGCTCTTTCCCCATATTTATGTTTGCAGGACATTTTTAATCCATTGTTTGATTCAATCAACAAATACATTTCTTTTATGTTATGGGAGAACAGTGAGAAAGGACAGATGAGGGCTTTGGCTGCAGTCCATAACAAATACCAGAGAATCTAGACTAAAGAAGAAACTTCTAAATGCCAAATCTTGCTGAAAAATCTTAAATCAGAGCCTGCAGTTGATTATAAGACATGTATAAAACATCAAACTCCTGCTTTTTACAGACCTGCCTGTTTATAAGATACGAGAACAGAAACATTTTAGGGCTCTAATAATGGACACCATAATATTTATTGGTCCAGTACCTGAATCACTAAAGGAGGCAAATTCATCTCCCTTAATCCCAAATCAGAAAAAAATGAATACAGAGATCTATTTTTTGATCAAAAAGCAGAAAAGGAAAAAAGACATAACACGATGATAATGTTCCTATGGTCAAAGAATTAATCATCTCACATGTATATGAAAGTTTCCCCTTCTACTTTGAGAAAGGTCTCCTATTTCCACTAAAATGGCAATCCTTTCCCTTGAGCTCCCTGCAGGAGGACTCATTGATCACATGAGAAGTACTTCACTTTCAATCAACAAACTGTTGTGACTAGCAAAGATGCCATCTTTGCCATAGCATGTCTGTGTGGAAGTGGGAGACGGGGATTGGCAAAAGAGAGTTTAGAAATAATAATCATATATACTGTTTATACAAGTGATATGAAAAAACTCTGTGCCACCCAGAAGAAGTTTTTTCCCTTCCAATCCTTTAAAAAGGTTACAAAACTAGAGAGCTTGTTTTTATATTTCTCACTGGACCCAAATGCATAAAACTGATGAGCTTAACTCTCATTCCTTCTGTTAGGCAACATCAAATGGCTGATTTTAGAACGATGAGTTAGTCAAGTTGCTCATGTATTGTATAGTTCCTGTCCTTTTTAGGAAGTTTTGCTTAGATATTTTTAGTGAGCATATGTCTCTGCATACTGACTTATAAAAATGGTGTGCACAATTACCAGGTTTCACATGCTGTACTTCTGGGGTAGCAGATGGTTTCAGTTTAGAAGGAGTAAGTGGTGTTTCTTTTGGAGCTGAAAGAAAGAGCTCAGTTTGCAATCAAAAATTGTTTAACAAGGGCTTCCCACAACAAACAGCACATGCCACAAGTTTATACTGAAGAAAAGACAACTTAGTATGGAATGTCAAAGCCTTCTGATGAAATCAGTGTTTAAAGTGTGGAATGGAGATGATATTGAAATGCTGTGCCTTGATGAGAAATAGATTCTATGCCTCCAAAACAATTAAAATTTCCACTATGAAAGCTCTACATATCAGAGACAAAGACAACACATGCATGTTTATGAGAATGAGAAAGATAGACAGAACACTCTAATAAAAGGATGGTGGACTTTTTCATGCAAGAGGCAACTTTTACTTCTCTGAGGACAGTAAAACCATCCTGAACTATATTCTCAAACAGACATGTATCAAGAAGAATCAGTCTAATGCCAATGGAAGAACAAGACTCTATAACCAGGAAAAAGAGTAATGATTATGCATGTGAAATGATATGCTGGAAGAAATGCATTCATATGGGATGAAGTGCTCAAAACAAACACAGAGTTTTTCACCGGATGAAAACATTACCTAATGTTACCCTTGGCCATTGAAAAGGACGAGAAGTTTTAGGTGTGAAAGATTCCAGAACGGATTCACTTGTTGCTGTTGGAAGAAATGGTGACAGTCATAAGAGAGCAAAGAGCTAATGGAAGAAACCCTTCATAAGCAAAACCAAATTTGTTTTTACAGGAACAACAAATATTTCTCTAATGCTTGGACACTTATCAGTTTAGTATGTATTAGAGAGAAATTCAGTCTTCTGAACTGCACAGAGCTTCAGTGACCATAAATCATCACATTTGTGATGTGCAGAAATTCTGGATGCTTATTTCCTCCTGCCTTCATTGCAACTAGTCTGGATCTAAACTACGGCCAACTAAGATTTTAAGTTGAGCATTTGAACATTTTGAGTTTTGGTCCATTACTTAAGGAAGATGTTATGGTGTAAAATGTAGGAATTTAATGAAGACAAGATGTTGAACAATCAATTAGTCAGACATTAAAACCATAGAAAATTTGGAATAGAAAGATGACAACCGATCCAACTGTGGTTTCAGTCCAAAAGCACTGAGTGTCTGTGACTGTTAACCAATTTCATGCCATTAAGGGTACACTCTCCTCAGTATTTTTAACAAGGCTACAGCAGTAGAATTTCATCTACAGCATACATAACAGTATTTTCATCAGCACTACTGCACAATACGACTGTTTTCTCAATTATTTATGTGGCCTATTTTTCAAACTACTGTAGAGAATCACATGACTATGAGTTGCTGTATGCATTTTAAGTGTGAGAAAGCACCAATTTCAAGCATTAACAGCAACCTAAATTCAAAATTCAGGAGTTAAGGTCTAATCCAAACTTGCACTGAAAGCGTACTCATTCAGTGAGTTTTAGAGCTTGGTTTGAGCTACTGGATTAAGAACTAGGTAGAGATTATTGTACCTGGTCCAGCATCTGCTATTTCAGGCTTACTAGCTGTCACAGGGCTTGAAAGAACAGGCCGAATACCACTGAAAGCTATAAAAAAACCCCAGGTCACTGTATCTATGATTAATAATTCTACACATAACTTTTTTAGTTGTGTAAGAACAAACAAAAAATGTTATAGGTTATAACATACCTAATTTGCAATGCAGAGGTCCACCCACAATAAGTATGCCTTACCTTGACAATGGAGCAGTGCTGGTTTAGAGTGGGAGCTGAAGCTAGTGGTTAAAATGACAACTGAAACTAAAGTGTCGGCCGACCAAAGCTAATACTACTTTAGATAGCATGGTCCATGTAGTTTAGAGAAATCCGGAATATATAAAGATAAAAGAACTTCTACCACCATGGTTATAAACACAAAGCACTCCAGAAAAGGCAGAACAAATATACTCTACAAAACTAAAAAACATTGCAAATATATTTCTGTAAAAAAGACTGTCTTAATTCTCTTCAGTGCTTTGTTTTCTGTCAAGATTTTGTTAGTGAATTTTAATGTCATATAATCTGTACATATATATACACATATAAGCCAAGGGTAAAATAAAGTAAAAAAACCACTGAACAGTAAGAAATAGTAAGAAAGAAGCTTACTATGCTGGCATAAACAATATAGAGTATATAAATGTGTACATCCATCTATTTGAGAGTACAACAATTAAGCTTGCAAGAAAAAAACCAAGTACTTCTAAGATTCTTAGTAAGCTTTAGGCACTATTACTATTACTATTACTATTATTATTATTATTAAACCAAGCTTGCGTCATTTAAATATATCTCAAAATAGCTCTAGAAGCTTTTAGAGAGACAAAGGTAAGATCAGAAACACAATCAGGTGAGTTTCTCAGCAGCAAGCACAAGTTGTCTGGGCTCATGTGAAAATGGGTGCACAGATGATAATGACTCAAGCAGAAGACAAGTATGGCGGATGACCAAAATACTGGGATGAATAGGATTTCCAAAACTGTTATCAAAACACCAGAAGTGGTTTAACTGAAAATCTAATGCATTACTATCACACATAGCTGTTGTTAGCACATGAGGTGTTCTGGAAAGTGAAGGCATAGATTTTTCCAGGTCAGCCAAACTTGCAACTGCAGAAAAATGTAAATAACTCAGAGAGAGAGATTCATGTTGGCATGGAAATGGGGCGGGGGGGATGACGATGGTCACCAGAAAAAGTAAGACTGCTTTACATTGCTTTGCAAGATGCCAACACCACTACAATACAGTTTCATAAGATTTCCAGCTTGAAAAGACATGAACAAACCCTCAAAGTTTTGAAAAAGTCACACACACCTAACAGAAACACCCTGACAGAAACTGCAGTCTTCCTGAAAGTAGATTTATCAACAGGAGTCAACTGATCTGTGTGCGTGTAACATCAAAATAGCTGTTCTTTTGACTTCACCTGTATCTGTAGAAAGAGACCTACATATTTAAAATATATGCTAATACGAATTTCTACAACCAGGTATTTCTATTGCCAATGCTTTGCTTGTTTCAGTTTAACAGATGCCAGTATTTTGAGTTATAGGTTTTAATATAGCACAGATCATGTAATTTGTCATTTAAATTTAGCTGTGATATGTTATATAAATCACATAACATAAATCAAAACAACTTTTGTGACATACTGAAGAGCCAGAAGGTGAGGCAGAAAATTCAAAACCATACTGTTGAAATATTGACTGTCAGGTTTAGGATAATATTCCTTCTCATCTCTCACACATTTATACCTTTTCTATGAATACAAATATAATCTTGGATAGCTATGACCCCAACAAGAAAAGTTCCAACATAACATAACTTGAAAAAAATGCTTAGTAATGGAGAAAACTGAAAAAAAAAAAAAAGTGTATGGTATGACTAACAAAAAATTGCCCAGGGTAAAATGTCCCGTTCAAGAAGACATCTTCATAACTGATAATGACTCTGTCTAGCTAGTGGTCCTTACATCTGACAGATTAAAACCACCCAAAACAATACTAGTTCCTGTGGGTTTTTTATTTGATCCTATGCCACAGAATATCATCATGTAGTTATAGAGCCTAACTGCCAAACACTGCAGACAAGGTTCTGTTCCAGACAACACCAAGCAATCAGAGCAAACAGCCTGTAACTGTTAACACCCTTGATGCAAAAACAAATCCTGAGCTATGAAAGTATCATAAACACAATTTACCAGTCTCTATTTTTGATATTTCTGCAGATACAGATGTTTCGGACAGGAAAGTAATATGATGAGAGTCCAGTGAAGCTGGAAAACAAAACAAAACAAAACATTCCTTTTGGCATAATCTGAACCTATAGACTGAACAGGTTTCAACCCATTACTATGAAACTAGGGACTTCAGACAGGAAAAAAACCCCAAATGCACATGGAATGGATTTTTTAATGTGAATGTGTGAAGATGCACTGGTGATGCAAATGATGAAGAAGCTGTTGCAAGAAATATGAAGAAATATTCAAATACATCAGACAATATGATGGAAAAATAAGAACATAAAAATTAACTAAAAAAAGAGATGAAAGGCAAAGAAAGGCTTGCTTCTGCCTTGCACAACAAGAAATGACATACAAAATCTCCATTTGAAAACACTATTTAAAAACAGAGGTAATAGAGGAGAGACATAGAATTCCTGATACATAGAAAGCATTTTCTTACAAAAGAAAAGATAGAAAGATCCTAAAAGGATTAATATAGGCAAGAATTGCATCATCATTGGAAAAGACCTGGAAGTACATGACACTCAGCTGACAAAAATTCAAGTGCCACAAAATCGCGCTTCAGAATCACATTCCACCACTTAGACTGAGACACCCAGAGACATGGCCAGCACACCTGGGAACCTAGAATTCAACTGCATCTCAATGGGAAGGATACATTAACTTTCAGCGCACTTTTAACTTGCACTCGACTTCAGGTCTGTAGGCTTGCCACCATGCTCGTGCACTGCTTTGTTATCTCAAAAAAAACCTGCCAGGCCACAGGACCAGTCTTGTACACCCGCCAGTGTGAACTCTCTAAAGAGCATCTCCACTTGTTGTCACCAAGTGCCATATCCAAGGCCTTCAGCAAATACGGCTTTTCATCTAAGGCTGTTTCATCTCTACACTTACGCTTCACCCCAACGTAGGCCCAAGAGAAATAACAGTTCAGCTAAAAGCACGACAATATCTCTTGGGACAACTCCTGTCTTGCATTGTTACCAGATCTGCAAGAAATATCGTTACTAAATTAGGTCGGCAGCATGGCCAGCTGCCAAAGGCTGCCATTGTTTTGAACCTTGAAGAAATATGCCGTGACTCACTGAAAGCTGGAGAGAGGCATCACTCTTAAAACCCCACCGTGACCTCAAAAGCAGCAGTAGAGCAGAGCATTCCCAATTCCAGGTAATGGCAATGTAAAGCTGTGGGCAGATGACAACCAGCCACTTTGCAAGTCAGCGGTGAAGCAACCAATAGCCACACCATTGGACCACGAAAACCCGGTGGGCAGCTGAACTGCAGTGCTGTCATCTTGCACCAGCCAAGCTCAGCCCAGATGGGTTTTGCCTCCTATGAACGCTGTCGTATTTGAATGCGTCAGAGAAAGGGAGACCCACTACCAAACCACAGAGAAGCAGGGGAATCACAGCCGAAGGCAAGGCACGTTCTCTATGCAAGATGTCATTCAGCCCCCACAGAAAATGCTCATCAGCAATGGAAAAAGCATGGGATCATACAACAGAACTGCAAGTGTGGCGAGCGTTTTGGCAAGCTGAGCTGCACCAACGAGTCTTCATACTCTCCGTGGAAGATGATAAGGAGGCCAGGTGGTTTGGGGTGGGAGGCGTGACGTGGAGTGAGAGGAGAAAATGAAAAAAGAAGATTTTGTTGCTAGTTACCCATCACGGTTTGCTGGGTCGACAGGGAAGGAGGAGTGGTGGACTTCCGCCTTGGTCTTCGAGTAGCTAAGATCAAACAGAAAAACGACCTTCAGGTCTGCAGGCGGGCTGCTGTCGCTTGGGTGGTGTCAGGACAGAGCTATAAACAAGGAGATGTGGCCCTGCTTGGGGCAGGCTACCATGTCACAGCATCACTCCCCGTAGCAGCATGATGCTATCTTTCAACTGGCAGAGGTAGCCCAAGGTAGCAGAGTAAGCCTAGAAGTGGAACCCCAACAAAGGCAGCAGAAAGCCTTCAAATGGAGCAATGTCTAATAAGGAGCCATAAGGGACAGCAACTGCATCGTGGACCCACTTTCCAGGACATGAAAACATCCAAACAGGCTCATCGCTGCAGAGAAAAGCACTGCCAAAGTAACCAACATAGGAAGGGAATGACTGGCTATTTACCCATCACAGTCCTTGTGGTTTCCAGTGAAGCAGACGAGGTGGATTCCAGGTCCGGTCTCTGGCTTGCTACAGTCAGACACAGAAATGATCTTGAGATATCCACACAGTCTTGCCACAGCAAATACAAGCAGCACCGGTTCACAACACCCCAAAGGTCTGTATTTAGGGCCCTTCTCCTGGCAGTATGTCCTGACTCAGTGACCAAATCAGCAGACAACCATCTTGCTGCGGTTGCAACTAACACAATAGTAGCTAAATGGCTCTCCATCAGCAGAAAAATGGCTAAATGACTACTTCACCAAAGCACTCCTTACATTTCCTTGAAAGATGCCAACAGTCTCTGCAGAGCGAACATAGGAGCCAGGAGACACACCTCTGGATTCAGAATTCAACATCTGATCTCACTTTTCCCTAGAATCAACCAAATCCTTCATTCTAGCAGTCAGAAATCTCAGGCCCTGGCCCTAATAAAGCGCAGTGACTCTGTACAGAAACGCCTGCAAACAAGTGACCAAAGGCAATTTCTCTGCAGAATTCTAGCACATCTTTCAACCACTTACATAACTGATATCCTGTAAGGAATCAATGAGACAGCTATAGCCCATCAATAGCAAGACTAAGAGGAACTAAAATTATGTTTCTGCCATACTGGAATATTTAATTCTAGAAAGAATTTGCAAAATAAAAGCTTCATCTAGGGGCACCCAGGTATTGCGTGACAAATTCTTTTTGCCAGCTGTCCCTACAAAAAGTGATTTTTCAAACATGCAAAAAAGCATAGGTTGAAACATCAGAATAATGTTACTAGTATGGGAAGTGTTTTTGCAAGCCAAAGTGCATAAGCCAACCTAGGTATTGCTCAAAGCAGATGAAAACTTCATCAAGTGATGGCGGGGGAAAAGAAAAAATGAAAATACCATATTTACCCTCCAGTGTTCCTTGGCTTGCAAGGTAAGGAGAAGTAGATTTCAGCTTTGGTCTCTGAGTAGCTAAGATTAAACCAGAAAATTGCCTTCAGATATTACAGATGAATAGGTTGGGTTTTTTTTTTTCAAAGCTGTGTCAGTACAGAGTTTTAAATGAATGAAGCCTATATCACATTCAGCATTCATTATAGTATTGTTCGATTTTTAAATCAGGGTGGCCTAGCTGAGTTAATGTAGAATACAAACAGTTAACCTTTTAGTGAACTAGGCCTATAGAGCAGAAAATTACAAAGAGAGACTGAGAAGCTTAACAATTAAGTATCTCCTTGTTATTTTTTATATAAATGACTGATCACCTCACTGATGTGTTTAGCATTGCCATTAACAGGAAAAAAAAATCAAAAGGTTTTGACTAAATTTTAAAATAATGCTTTTCATATTAAAGTATTGCCAAAATTACAGAAATTATAATGGAATCACTGTTTACCCATCACTGTCCTCGTGGTTTCCTGTGAAGGAAAAGATGTGGGCTCCTGGACTGGTCTTGGGAGAACTAAGATCAGAGACGGAAACTATCTTGAGATGTTATGGCAGATCCTCTGTGCGTGTGAAGGCATCACTTTAATCACATTCAAATAAATCAATATTTAAATTGTGGTTCCTCAGATATACTTTTCCTACCAAATAATTCATACATCATTTTTTTGTCATTCTGTATTACCATGTAAGCAAGTATTTAATGGCAATAAATGACAGATCCCCAAATCCATATTCTAGCATCAAACAAATATTTCCAAACTAGAAATTGAGAACTAGTCAATGAGCATGTAGCCAAAACTTCATCCTGAATTGAAGATACTGTCAAGTTTTGGAAATTACCACCTTATATTTAATCTGAAAAACAATTAATTAGCTGTGATTACTATATTCTTCACCATCCCTAAAAATCTGAACTTTGGGGCTAAAAAAATGTATGCCTGGAAAAAAAAGGAAATAGCTTCTCTGCAGAAAAATGCATACAGGTGAACTTCATGAGGATTTCCATCAAGGGCTGAGCCAACTTCTAGAGAAAAACAACTTGTGCTTTGTTAACCAAAATCCGTAAGAATCTCTAATGGAACAGCATCTCCTTAAATTACAGGAGCAGGCTTTCATACTGAAGAGTTATGAAGTACTTAAACCACATAGAATCTCCTAAGCACACTGTTAGAGAAGCATGAGCTAAGAGTCACTTTTCTTTTCCAGAAATTAGTGAAGAGATGCAAATGACAAGAGTGAAAGGCAAAGATCATGATAGAAATCCCTCAACTTGTATAAGAATGTATTACTGAAGAAAAGAGAAGAAAGTTTCTGATAAAAGCATACAGCAAATTCTTAACACAAGTGGAAGATAGGTCAAACAGTACATACCTCAGAAAATGGAATCAAAATTTTGAAACTGCCATCACACTTGCAAGAACACATAGGAAAAGCAGCAGAGCACGAATTTGATGGACCAACAGAGAAAATTTCAAACATGGAATTCTTGTTCTGAAAGAATTCCATTCGACTCCTCCAGTCTAAGCAAACAAAATAATTTGAAAATGCAATAAAAGTTTATAGACTTGATTGACAGGGATGGATCGAAAGAGTTTCAGAAATTTCTCCCTTTCAATGATGCATTTGACTACACACTTCTCTGTGGGCCTAGGCTATTTACTATCCTCTCTGTCTTCATTTTGTTTGCTGAAAAATGGAAATAACAAGAGCTCTGCAAATATGTTTTCTAAATTACCTATCCAATGTTTTCATCTTTACTAGCACTGAGTTGAAAAACGGCTAAACACAGCAGTTAAGATGGCAAATATAAAACAGAGTATATACTTGTTAGTGTACAGGGGAATACTATAGAACATTTATAAATATCTGTAGGGGTCTGCAGTAGAAGATGAGGTTCACAGTATACCAGAACAAGTTCCTGTGTTCAGCATTAAATTTGTTCTATAGAGGAAGAAAAGTATTAGAAGAAACTGGCTTGATTCTTTAGGATATATGCCAAAGGCCAAGAAATGTTTTATCTCCCCAAATAAACATGTATTTCTTTTTTTCTCCTAGACGTATCTGGACTACCAAGCCTTGAGCTATTTAAAAAACCCTGAACTTGGGTTTACAATGCCCACTTTACTATCTTTCAGCTCCCTAGTAAGAATTTTGCCACTACAGCATAGCTTAAGAGTCCTCCTTCATGAGAAATAGACTTGAATATTCTACACAACTGCAGTATTACAACTTGATTGACTTTTTAACTGTTTTAAAGCTACAAGTGAACATGAGCAGTCAACAGAAAATAAATCTACAAAGAGAATTCCCAATACACACATCTCACACACACCAACATTGTAACTGACCGGGAAGATGTCTTAATAACCAATAACCACAAAACTTCACTATAGTAATAACAAAGTAAATATAAAATAAAAAAGCAGTATAACTTCAAATAATACAGAAGTTATCTGTATCAGGATACTCCATATATAGTGGAGAAGTTAAATTTCGATTACCAGCCTCACAGTATTTCACAGGCAGAGAAGTACCCAGGACATTATACCTTAAAATTCTATCACATTAAGTAATACATAATTGGTCAATGGCAATTATGGTTAATAGCACCAATTAGTATTGCAAAAGTGAATTAAGAATTAAATAAAAAATCACAATCCGGCATTGTAAAGGTCATATACATTGCCTTAAACGAAAGTAGTACCCAATGCAGATTTTTATCTTGCAGTTGTTCTAATCCCCAAAGGAAAATTAAACCAACATTTCACTCTGGGAACTCTTCTGGTAATTCCTCGCCGTCAAGAACACTGTTTGCAAGAAATGTCATTACCAGATTGGACTGATGATATTTCTGGGACTCCAGATGCTTTAGACATGAATTGTGAAACTATCTGTGTTTCATTAAGAGCTGAAAAGAAAATCTGGATTTAAAATGCTGAGGAATCTCACTGTTGCTGGGATAGCACAAAACACTACCCAGCATAAGTTGCGCTGTTCAAGGTGATCTAACTGCAAACACAAGAAAGACACTGAATGCTTAAAAGTCCTCTCTGTATTATGTGAATAAAGAGAAAGATATGCAGCCCAAAATGGTGGCAACAGGATCCAATGTCTGATGCTAGGTAGAATTCCTAAGAAACTTCTTCTTTTACAGTTTCTGGAGTTTAAATTACACCAACAGAAAATGAAATTGTTACAAGGTGGTATATAAGACTGGTCCTTTAGCACCTTGTGCCAAAACTGCTTTCTAGCTGCTGATCAAGAAGTGATTGACACAAACAGTTCTTTAATAGGCTTGCCACTTAGACTTAAAAGCAAACATGTCTGAAGCTGTTCACAGCAGATAAAAGGAAGCAAGTAGCAATGACATGAAAACTAAAATGGAATCCCACGTTGCTTAACCATTACTGTTTGTCTGTTTTCCAAAAAGGATGAGACATAGGTTTGAGGACTAGTCCCTATGTAGGTAAATCAAATATGAAAGTCATTCTGAAATAAGCAGTCTCTACACAAGTGAGAACACTGTGCTTTTAAAGGGAAAAAGTAAGTCTAGATTGAAAGTATTGTTCATCACCTGAAAAACCATGTTCTTTTTTTGGGTTGTGTAGCTCTGTAGAGCACAGTAAATGTGAAGTCATTAATCAGTCTTCAAGAAATGAGGAAGAGCAAACAGGCTTGAAGAACCTTGGCAAGTAAACATATGCTAAAAAGAGCTAATAAACATGTGACCAACTAAGCAATAGGTTTTTAGAAAGGATGATTAAGACCACTAAGAGACCCACTCCAGGGGAAATAACATGTAAGAAAGTATTTCACTGCAGTCCTCATGGTGTGGCTGGACTTCCTCACCTTCCTTTAGTTGAAACATCCTTCTATTCACTCTCTTCTCTCTCCTTTCCTCCCCTCCCCAACACACACACACATGCAAAACTAAACCCCAGATTTTCTTAGGTTATTCCAAGGAAGTCCTTTAAACAAAAACAACTGTACATGCTAAAGGTTCTCATCTCATACCAAGCCTATACCTAGAATATGTTATTAAACATTATTATCATATTTTTAACTCTCCTTCAAATCTGGGATTATCTTTGCATGGAAATGCTTATGTTGAATTGCAGACTACACCAGACATGATTTTCTCCATTCTCCCAAATATTGTAAGTGTTGGGAAATTGATCCCTCTGGTTTGAAAAGAGTGAAGTCTAACATTCTTTACAGGCAAAGCATGCAGAATAAAGAATTGAACTTGGATGTGCTATTATATCAATGTGTAGAAAACTGTGACTGAAACTTTCCTATTTCTCAGTATGGAAGATGCATTAATGATAAAGACTGATTAATACCTCTGAAGAATAAATGCATAAAACTTAATTTATCTCCATTTCTTCATTTTAAGAATGTTTATAGTTGGAATCTGCAAGCTCTGCCATTAACCTGCGATTACAGGCAGTTTGACAGCTACTAAAATACTCATTCAGTCCCCTTTTTCCTGCAAGGGATTTCTGGCAACAACTTGAAATAGACTTTGGATGGAACTGTCATTATTGAAAGGAAATGAAATATTTCTTTATGCAGGGACAGTAAAACAAGCAGAACCTTGAGCATTGATAGAGCTGCATTGGTTCAGTGTCATTTTGTCAGGCATTGGTAAGTTTTAGTTTATTTTCTGAACACAGGAAGTAAAAGAAACCTAAAGAATATATGTTGGCAAAGAAGAACAGAAAAACTATATACTTCAGATTATTATATATTAATAAGTGTAAGTAATTTAAATGTTAAGAAAATACCATAATTCAACCAGTTTAATTTTACTGGAGTCTGATATAACAGGTTTCAAGGGTGTCTGAAAGCATCACAACTGCCATAGAAGCACCAGCTCAAGATCAATTTGTTGCAAATATTTTAATTGCAATGCTCTGCAGTTTACTTGAAAAAGTTGTATTCAAGCAATAGAGCAATCTATCTGATAAGCATGTTTTTATTTCTATTAACCTTGGACTTATGCTGTCTCACTGGCAGCAAAATGTCTTACTTAGATAACTGCTTTAAATATATTCAAATGAAAGGACATATGGGTCCATTCTCCACTATTTTGATGCACTACATATGCATTGTTATTAATCCTGTTATTTGTATGGGACTTACTCAACACTTTCAACCATTAAAATAGTTTCATTCAGGGTTTTAAACAAAACTTATATGAGCTTTCACTCTTACCCATCTGCAGTATTACTACTTAAAAAGAGAATGATACTATATGTAATAAGACATGCCAAAACCTATTATCATCAAGCACAGCAATACAGACTTGTAAATATATTAGGAACGTAGACCAAAATTAGAAGAGAGTATTTACTGTTTTCATCATACAAAATTTCCTAACTTAGTCTTGTATTTGAGAGATAAAATTAATTATGACAGTTCTGTAGCTATTCTGATTCATGTTAATCTTAACTAACAATATACCAAAAGTATGATGAAATCTCTGTAAGAATTTCTATTTAAAATGACATTTTCCAGTATTACCAGGTACAGCTGATGGCATTTCTTGGATGCCAGATGTTTCAGAGCTTGAAGAAATGTCCTGCTTTTCATCAAAAGCTGAAAGAAAATCTGGAGTTAAAATGAGAAGTGACTTCATTGCCATAGTATTTGGACAGCAGCTGTTGGGCAGTTCAAGACAATACCGATGTGAGATCAAGCAAGATGGCAGCACCTTCAAAGATCAGCTGTGAAATGAGGTGTTACATAAACACTGAAGCTGGTGCGAAATAAAGTAGGGTCAATTCTGGTATCTCATGCTAGGCAGAATTAGTTCTCACTGGCCTTTTTTTTTGAAGTACCCATTCTGTGAAAGAAAATTACAACTACCAGTAGAAAATTAAAGGCAGCATATGCTAGCAGACGTCTTTTTGTAGACTGTTATTTAGTCAGTGTGGTAAATTATTTTTCAACTTTGATTATACAGAAATGGACAAGTTGGAAGTGGGGGAAGAAAAAAAAAGCCTAACACCAAGTAGTCTTCAAAGCAATGTGTCTAAATGAATCTTAGCACTGTCCGCAGCCAATGGAAGTGAAGGCAAGGGATGGAAAAGCTAATGGAATTATATGCTATTTACCCATTGTACTCTCTCTGGTTTCCATGTAGGGATGAGCTGTGAATTTCAGGCCTGGTCCCTGGGTAGCTAAGATCAAATATAAAAACAATCTTGAAACAATGAGTGAGATCAGTCTGTAGATAAGGTGATCTTTGTCCCTTTAATTAGCAGGTCCAAAAGGTCTACATTTATTTTAGATTTCTTGTCTACATGCTTCTAATTGATATTTGTGGTAGCCTACTCCATTCTTTGTCTTGTGGGTTGGGTTTGGTTTTTTTTTTTTTTTGGATACATAACATCTAATTTTGAGGAATTTACTATGAGGCCAGCTTTCGGCATCCGATTTTAAAATTCTATAAAATAGCAACAGCTGACATCAAAACTCTTCTCCCCTACACTTTAGTTCGGATGTTGCAGATAAATTTTTTAAATAAGGAGCCGCAAATGCCTAATGTTATTTTGATACAGCATGCCTTCACATTAGACTCACATTAGGCATAGAGTTATGAATCAGGGCTTAATTCAACCTAAACCTGTCACTTTATGCACACAAGTTGGAAAACATATACAGCCAGGATGGAAAAAAGCCTCTGTTGGCAAAGACACAGAGTAAATTAATAGCTCAAGTTACAAGAAGCATTGTTTTGACTGCACACAAAAGCTCACTGCTAAACATCAAAGTCAGTAACTTTATAATTTAATTTATAAACACACCTGATGCAATGTGAGATACACATTAAATCCAGCTAGCCTGCATTTTAAAAGTCACATGGGAATGGTTGTACTTTTGCAAAATCAGGACAGCTGAGTTGGGGCAGGCCTCAATAGCGATACAAATAAGTAATTATAGTATGAGTAAATTCATGTTCAACCAAAGTACACAAAGTACAAAATAAACAATGATAATCTGAGCCATCTCCATCCTTAAAACTTCCAGAAAAATTGTAATTTGTGTGTAATATAAAATCACCAGAAAAGTAAGATATAACTGTAATACTCCACTATTCTGTGTCGTGATAATTTTAAAAGCCTACTATTTCAACATTGCAGCAACATACCGCCTTCTTCCTGTAATATTAACCCCAAGGTAATAAAAATGTAAATTAACAATCCAACCAGAAGTGTAAGGACATTTGTTGTGAGAATTCCTAACTCTAATAGAA
>NW_009260192.1:118718-166755 GCF_000687185.1 Egretta garzetta
ATTCCTGGAATAGAAAATATTGTGGATCTTGAAGAAATGGGCTGTGTTTCATCAGAAGCTGAAAAGAGAATCTGAGTTTTAAAAGTTGCAGTGGCATCAAAGCTACTAAAATACCACAGTGCCTAGCTGGCAGAAGCTGTTCTGTGAAAGGAAATGATGATAAGAGTAAAAATGAAGACAGGGAATGGCCTGAGAGTCAGTTGTAGGATGACTGACAGAGGAACAACAAAGCTGATGTCTCCTATGGGATGGATACAACATGAGTTCAATCAGAGTGGTATTCTCATATCTATTACATTTCTAAGACACAGAATTTGTGTCCTTTCGAAGAGCGTAGGTAAAGAAAAGTTCGAATTAAGAAGTTAATCTACATAAATCTGCTTGCAGTAATATATGAGTATGTTCCTCAGTTATTCAGTCTGAGCAGAATGCTTTCTACTTGCCAATAAAAATAAATAGTTGACATGAAAATATTGAACAAGAAACCTGAGACACACATTTTGTTGAAAGATGCCTTCTGATCTTACTATGGTCCAGGGCAGTGATTAGAAAGTGGAAACTCTAATGCATGTGCTATTTACCTATTACTATACATCTGGTTACGAGGTAAAAAAGAGATGTTGATCAAAGGTGGTCTCTGGGAAGCTACCAAACCAGCTAACAAACCAAAAAAAGTCTTGAGATACTGAGGAAGACAGTCTTCACACAGGTGGTATCAAAACACGTTCCTGTCAACATATTCATATTTTGCCCAGGGACTGGATTTTCCCCACAACAGCCACAAAATTACTTTGATATATAGAGGATTATTGAGAAAGACCAACCTTCGGTGGAAAATGGCTTAAAAACATCTTTATGTTTTTATGACAATATTTTAATGAAAACACAATGACAAAAAAAAATCAGAATCTATCAGATCACTAGGACTACTGTTTCTATTAGAAAAATTACTCAGCTGGCATGAAAGAAATGTGGTTTATTTCTATGGGCAGTGGTATATGAAAAACTGAAGAGTAGGTGCTCTTGATGTTAAGAACACTCATGACTAATTAAAGTCGAAGGACATGTAACAAGAAATCTAAGTAGCCTGATTCTTTACATCAAGAGAGAATGTCATGGTAGTTCTGAGAGAACATGCTGCAGAGAGCAGTAAAGTCACACCTGACTAGCTGCTAAAAGTTTTCCATCTAATGAAGATAGCTCGATTTGACTGAAATGACCTTGGATAAAATAAGAGTTCTCAACTTGAAAAGGAAACAAAAATACTGCATTCACGTGGGATAACTGTCATTACCGCCCACGGAGTATTAACACAGCTGCATCATATTTGTGTTCAGTGTGAATTCGGTAATAGATAAGAGCTAAGACTTTTCTAAATTTATCTGTGATGAGAAAATAAGAGAACACTGACCAAAGTTTAACGAATAACACTAGGGAAAACATGAATAGTGTATATGTGTTGTAATAAGCTAATCTCCAGATGACAAAAACTGTTAGTGATCATTCATCCAATTCCACTTCACTGTTGTCAGATGTAACAGGTTTGAAAGGTTCTTGGATAGTTACTGTAATACAGAAATATGTAATTTTTTGTGTTAGGATTTTAGATCACATTGCCTCTCACAAGTACATTGCTAAGAAATTGACTTTTTCTGTAGCTATGCTTACTAGGTCGCACTTAACCAATACAGGAACAAATGGAAGAAGCTGTCCATTTAGTAAGTTTTAGAATTATTAAAATGAAAAATCAACAGCACTCAGCTGGAATGTATAACTTGAAAGCACCAAGAAAATACACAGCTGGTTCACACGAAAGACTTCACGGTCTAATACACCACTGCTTTGTATCTTGGGCAGCTACTCATCCCTGCACACAGTGGATAACGAACCAAACTGATTTCAGAGCACTTCAGCCACCTATTCTACTAATTCTACATCAACAAAATAAGAGTACAAAAATGCAGATGAGTGGAAACTCCAGGCCTGAATTAATTTTACATCATTTGAGATTTATATTCTACTTTAAAAATCCTGATCAGAGAAACAGCCTTACTATTCTTGAAGTATTTTACAGTTTATACCATTCAGCAATTTTGAATTTGTGCACTTAAAATTAAAGACCAAATCCATCTTGAGACTCCTAATATTGTGACTGCACATTTAGAAGATGTGTAGCGTCTACAGTCCTATGTTTCCATGCAATCTGTGTGTGTTCAACAATTCTACAAAGAAAGATATTTCAATCAGGTGATAAGATATGCACCTTTGACACACAAGCACTGTGCAGAACTTATGGAAGTGCATTCAAAAAGATTAATGCTCATCACCCTTACAACACTGAACACCACTTGCAAGCATGCCAAGAGGAGATGAAGAAGTAGCTTCAACTAATTTTTCACCCAGAAGCCAACTTTGTATGTGCTCGCTTTGTCGTCTCAGCATAGTATAATGCAGAATCAAGACAACTGATTTTAAAGTTGGTCCCCAGAAAGGGAATGTTTGACACAATGATGCAATAAAATATCACTTGTTTAGATCACCCTAGCATGAAGAGAAACACAGAGGAAAACCTCACATCAACCCTCTACTTTTTTTTATGACCACATTCTGGGAAAAATCTCATGCTCAAATACAAATGCACATATTCTGCCTAAAAACTATGTTCTCCATAAATACATGGGGAGAAATAATAAATTATTAGCAGAAATAACCATAAAAATAATTTTTAATACTAAAATACTGTATTGCATCAGTCTTTTGAATATGAGACTACATAAAAAAGTTATAAGAGGAAACAAATGTTCAACCAACAAATCTATCTAAAAAGTGCCTGCTAGCAAAAGACAGAACATTCCTTCCCCAAAGGATAAGTGTTACACCGACAACCCAAACCATCAAAGCTCGACAATTTCTTCTCATCTGCTAAATTCTGCCCCACTCCACCCCCCACAATCCTTCAATAAATATGATACTACTCAGATCATAGCAAGATCACTTACTTGAGGCTAGAACTGTTGGATATTGGCAATTATTACAAGTAACATGGAGCCTTAATGAACAAAGACCACTGTAGGCAACATTAAAATGCCAGGACAAATAACAAGCATTAGAATAGTACTACTTAAATATCAAGAAAAATAAAGAATTGGAAATAAAACAAATGCCATTTACCAGTCTCTTGCTCTGACATTTTTGCAGATGTAGATGTTTGGGGAGTGGAAGTAACATGAAGAAAATCATGTGAGGCTGGAAAAAAATTATCGCTTATTATTTAAAAGATATATGAACCATCACACCATGGCATCATCTGCAACCATGGACTTGATTGTTTAGTGTCTGAAAAATAAGGAACTGAAGAAACATAAAAATATATTCTGCACAATAAGCAAAATTTAAAAAAGAAAGAGGTTAATATGTAAGGATGTGTAAAACCACATAAATATGATGCAAAAAATGAAATGGAATGTCACACATAGAATGGAATAAAATTCCCATGAATTTAGTAGGAATGTAAGACTGAAAAAGCCAAAGAACACTGGGCAAAGGGAGGCAAAGAGAAAGCAAGTTTACAAAATGATGATACTGAAAAAAATCCAATTAAAAAAATTGGCAAAAATAAAGGAATGTAAAAAGTTATCCATACAACATCACTAGACAAGGTGAGAGAAAGAAATATCCTTAGGCCAGCCAAATTTATGTATTTTGTTATAGTTACAAGTATCTGATTTCTCCACTGTAAAAACAAGAAAGCTAAATCCTTTAAGTAAAGCAAGAAATGTAACTTCCCTGGAGAAGACCCTGAAGCGCATGATAAATCTCAGCTGATATGAGAGCAAGACTGTTACAGACAAAAGTGCTGCAATAACATGGCAAGACACTTAATATGTTTCAGCACACTTTTAACTTGCACTCGACTTCAGGTCTTTAGGCTTGCCACCCTGCTCATGCACTGCTTTGTTATCTACAAAAAAGCCTGCCAGGCCACAGGACCAGTCTTGTACACCTGCCAGTGTGAACTCTCTAAAGAGCATCTCCACTTGGAAGGAAGACCCACTACCAAACCACAGAGAAGCAGGGGAATCGCAGCTGAAGGCAAGGCATGTTCTCTATGCAAGATGTCATTCAGCCCCCACAGAAAATGCTCATCAGCAATGGAAAAAGCATGGGATCATACAACAGAACTGCAAGTGTGGCGAGCGTTTTGGCAAGCTGAGCTGCACCAACGAGTCTTCATACACTCTCTGTGGAAGATGACAAGGAGGCCAGGAGGTTTGGGGTGGGAGGCGTGACGTGGAGTGAGAGGAGAAAATGAAAAAAGAAGATTTTGTTGCTAGTTACCCATCACGGTTTGCTGGGTCGACAGGGAAGGAGGAGTGGTGGACTTCCGCCTTGGTCTTCGAGTAGCTAAGATCAAACAGAAAAACGACCTTCAGGTCTGCAGGCGGGCTGCTGTCGCTTGGGTGGTGTCAGGACAGAGCTATAAACAAGGAGATGTGGCCCTGCTTGGGGCAGGCTACCATGTCACAGCATCACTCCCCGTAGCAGCATGATGCTATCTTTCAACTGGCAGAGGTAGCCCAAGGTAGCAGAGTAAGCCTAGAAGTGGAACCCCAACAAAGGCAGCAGAAAGCCTTCAAATGGAGCAATGTCTAATAAGGAGCCATAAGGGACAGCAACTGCATCGTGGACCCACTTTCCAGGACATGAAAACATCCAAACAGGCTCATCGCTGCAGAGAAAAGCACTGCCAAAGTAACCAACATAGGAAGGGAATGACTGGCTATTTACCCATCACAGTCCTTGTGGTTTCCAGTGAAGCAGACGAGGTGGATTCCAGGTCCGGTCTCTGGCTTGCTACAGTCAGACACAGAAATGATCTTGAGATATCCACACAGTCTTGCCACAGCAAATACAAGCAGCACCGGTTCACAACACCCCAAAGGTCTGTATTTAGGGCCCTTCTCCTGGCAGTATGTCCTGACTCAGTGACCAAATCAGCAGACAACCATCTTGCTGCGGTTGCAACTAACACAATAGTAGCTAAATGGCTCTCCATCAGCAGAAAAATGGCTAAATGACTACTTCACCAAAGCACTCCTTACATTTCCTTGAAAGATGCCAACAGTCTCTGCAGAGCAAACATAGGAGCCAGGAGACACACCTCTGGATTCAGAATTCAACATCTGATCTCACTTTTCCCTAGAATCAACCAAATCCTTCATTCTAGCAGTCAGAAATCTCAGGCCCTGGCCCTAATAAAGCGCAGTGACTCTGTACAGAAATGCCTGCAAACAAGTGACCAAAGGCAATTTCCTTGCAGAATTCTAGCACATCTTTCAACCACTTACGTTTCTACAGTCCATCATCCCATTTTACACTGAAAAACAAGTAACTTCACTAAAGTGACTTCCTCATACGCTCTTATCCTAATTTTGCACATTGAAAATGCACAACCTAATACATAAACCAGTGTAAAATCTAGTCTATGTGTACTCATTTGCACTGCGAGTCTTTGCTATACCGTGGGCTTGACTCCAGACGTAAGGGAAGCAAGACTGTTGGTGATACTTTTCAAAATGCATGAAGTTGGTGGTAATGAGGAAATGGTGCCTAGTGATTTATCTGGGAGTTTTTGATTTTCCCTTCTATGTGAACCTTTTCTAGCAATATTCAATACTTCGCTAAGCAAATCAGTAACTGGCATTTTCCCATGGTTAAAAACTCATGGAGTATTCTTAAGAACAGCAGCTAAAGTTTTTTCTGCCTATGAAGAAGCTTTTGCATCCAATGTACAAAAGGACCAAATTTGACATGTTAGCACTTATATAACCATTCCCAATAACGAGCCTCCATATATATACAATCCTTCACAAAAAGATGGACAACAACTCCACAGGAAAATCTAGCTAGTCATTTACAAACATAGGAAAACTTAATTTTATCATTCATTTCATTGCAAACTTCTCAAACATTGCAGCAGATGATACCACTGGTCTCTCTGTCTCCTGTTAGACTTTCATACACAGCAAGTCAGAATAAACGCTCTGTTTAGCAAAGCTTTGCTGTGTTTTTTGAGAGACTGCCTAGATATCAGAAGAACTACAATGGAGGGTTATCATTACCAGCTGAGATTGGTGGCATTTCTGGCATGCCAGATGTTGTGGAACTTGAAGAAGGAGGCCTCCTTTCACCTAAATCTGAAAAGATAATCTTGTGTTAAAAGGCTTAATTGCCTTAGAGCTACTATGGATAGCACAGGACTCAGCAGACAAACAAACCAAACAAAAGCATATGCTTCTGAAATAATATTACTATAATTTACCAGTGTCTGGTATTTCTGAATCTGTAAAAATTTGGGAAGAAGGAGTAACATGAAGGAAGTCTTGTGAAGCTGGAAAATAAAAACAAAAATCATGCTGTATTGTTTTGAAGTGACAAGAACCATCGTGCAATAGCATCATATTCTTTTATGAGCTGCGGAAAGTTCTAGGTAGTATTTAACACATTATGTTCCACAAAAAGGTAGACTCTGAAATGTACTACCATTTCCAAAATTATGCATTAATGCACAGATACATAATGCAACTAATGACCAAATTGTTTGCAGAATCACACAAAAAGAAGTTGAACTATAGAGTTAAAAAGGAGAAATACAAGGCCGCTCAAAAAAGGAGAACAAATTATGAATAAAATTGCGACTGCATGGAATTTTTGCCTAGAATACTAAGGATCAAGAAGGTACTGAAACTGGAGAAGGAAAAAGGATGACAAAGTAGGAACGGTACCAAATGAAACATATAAACTGTCTTTTGTCAGAAATGTGAACGGCTGAGAGTTGCAATCAATCTCCCCTTTACTAATGGATTTACTTAAAAAATTAATTTCTTCCAAAAACATATGCATCAGGCATTACACTACTGGCATGCTAATAAAGTGAAATCTTTCCAACTGGCTCTCATCTTATTATTTTTTTTCTTCTTTTGGATAACTGTCAGTGGCCCCAGGTAAAGAACAAGCTCTTACAAACTCGTCTATTAAAAAAAACCAAAAACACCCACATCATAGACATATTCTAAGGACCAACTAGCCAGTGCCTGAATCTTCAATGACGTGTTTTTGTAGTGCCGGTTTTGAAGTCTGGGCACTTAGAAGTATGTCTATGTTAATACAAAAAGACTAAAAGAAGAACCACGTTTTCAAAAGGTGTTGGAATTTCTGAAATTTCCATTCATTTCTGAGGACTGAGTACTCAGTAAATAAGGATATTCCACTTACAAAACTCAGGTGTGGACAGACCTATTTAAATTTAGTATTTACTTTAAGCCCAGTTTAATCTTAAAGCTGAGAATTACATGCTGTAGCCAAATACGGAAAAACCTCCAAACTACAAGTTCAATATTTCATATAAAATGTCATAAAGAAACCTGCTATTTGATACAGCACTTTCATACCCGCTGTTATTCTTCATTTATGTCAAACTGAACAAACTATTTAATGAGACGCACTATGTCTCTGAAAATTCCTAACTGTCAAGAAGATTAATCTTATGAGATATCATTACCAGATCTGGTTGGTTGCACTTCTGTGGTACCAGATGTTTTGGATCCTGAAGAAACAGGCTGTGTTTCTTCAAAAGCTGAAAAAAGAATCTGAGCTTAAAATGCTGAGAGACCTGTCACTTAATGGATTAGCATCAAATAGCTTAGTGAAGGCTGTGCGATTCCAGACGATGCTAACGCAAAGCTAAGCAAGATGGCAGATGGCCTGAAAGTGAGACATGAGAGAACTGTGTCATTACAACAGGAGATGATGGCTTGCAATACGGTCTTCTGGCCTTGAAATTTGAGTTCCACATGCCTGAAAGAATTCTTATCAGCAAGGAATTTTATCTTATTACATTTTTCTGGGATAGAAGCTGCAGCTATATAAAAAGAAATAAGCTAATGATGAGGTATGACAATGCTGTCTTTAAGCAGTTTTTAAGCCAGTAAAAGAAGTATGTTTTTCAGCTGGTTACAGAGACATAAGAACGGTGAATAAGCAGCTCTCTGTGAGTGTTGGTAGCCAAGACTATAAAGCAGATCCTAAAATTACCATTTGCAGATCTATGTGATGCTAAGATAATAGAAAAAAACCATGGAAATAATCTGCTGATTACCCATCTCTGTCTCTTCGGTTTCTGCAGGAGGTAGAGATACAGATTTCAAGGCTGGACTCTGAGTAGCTAAGAGCAAACATGAAAAAAAAGATTTATGATACTGAGACAGACACTCTCCTCACAAGTGGTACAAAATCTAATTTTAACTGTAACTAGCAAGTTTTGTTTGCTTTGAAGGTCTCTCTTCTCAATTAATTTTTACCCCATTCAAACTTTGGCATACACTACCTAAGATAATCAGGCTGAATCCATATTACTTAAGAGGTTTTTCTTCACAGCAAAGCAGCTACAACCCAAACACAATATATTTGATCTTCACAGCACTCGCAGGTCTGTATAAATTGTTTACTATTACATCATGTATAACTATTTTAAGAGGAGACATAATGGGAAAAGATAAAAAAAGAGTAGTACAATGAAGTCAGTGATACTTCACTGAATATTTCACTATCATGGAAGTTTGTAAACAGCACCCTTTATCTGTTATGCTGTAATTAAGACTATTACAAAGATCTTACAGTTATTTCACCTTGAAGTATGGGTAACCTGAAGTCTGCTTTAATAAAAACAGGGAATCAAGGTAGAATTGGGCATTCTTGCCTAAAGGCCATTACGAACAAGTTTCCACCATGTGTAGGTTTTGCACTACTATCCTGCTTCTAAGAAACAGATCCTATTCAAGCGTGTCTACGGGCCAGTAAGTACCATTCTTTCCAGTAAACTTACTTGCACCAATCACTTACGCCCGCTTAGTTTATAATATATTTGAAAGAGAAAATTTCCATCTGTATTTTTAATTGGTCTTTATCAAGATGAGTTTTTTTAAAAGCAGTTATACCAGAATTTTAAAATTCGACTTCTCTGAATGCTTGAGATTGAGAAAAACATTTATTTTTAATGTAGGCAATATGAATATAAGTCAAAAAGTAAGGAAACTTCTATTTCAAATATTTGATCTGCTTTCCCATTTACTTTTAATCCAGTTTATCACATTAACAAATATGAACCCAAGTTACCATCCTGATATAGTTGGACTCAGCAGTTGGACCAGATGATCATTGTAGGTCCCTTCCAACTGGAACTACTCTAGTATATATTTATAGAGAAGAAAATAATACTAACAAAAGCAGTATGATTCACAGCTTTTGGCAAAAGCTTCCATTGTTCCATTTACATACAGTAAGAACTACGAGAGATCTCCCAAAGGCATCAGAACATTGAAGGCATGTTAACAAAGCTATCTTTTCAGAAAGGTCTGAATGCAAAATATACCGACCACACAGAAAGTTTATAAAACAAAGGACATGTCTCCCTCTGGTACAATTGAGATAGAAAAATAAAGAAAAAAAATCTTTAGGGGAACTAGGGCAGAATACAGGTCACACACTCTTCAGCTTCAGAAATTAAATTTTGCTTTCTTTGCTGATTTTATGACAGCAGGTGATCAAAGCATGCAGAGGCACAGGGCAGAGAAATCTCCTCTGTAAGACCCCCACCTCGCTCTCATAAATATCTTTGACTTCATGGGGAGCACAGATGCTCCAGCTGATCTGATGGCTGGGCCCAGCCTCACGTAATTAAATCCCACTTTGCTAATTGGAACTATTTGGCAGGAATGGAAGACATGAGAACAAAATCAGAATAAACACTTGAATGAAACATGTATTTTGCCTTGACTGTTGTTATCATTTTACCTTTACCACTGAGACAAACATAGGATTAAATTATTATTCCCCAGCAGAAAGGAAAAATACTTCCCATCCCTAATAATTTTCAGATTTTCAGCTACATTTATAGCAAATAAGTTCTTAAATCACTGAATGTCTGTCTCTCTCTCCAATGCTGCCTCTAACTGGATTTAACCAAACTTTTTTCACTCCAGTGAAAACAAAGACATATCCCCACCCCCTCAAACATATCTGGAAGAGAGCTGTCAAAAGTTGTAGCAAATTAAGAGCAAATTGTGAAGACCATTTTCATGTTCTTGAGAATTTGGTTCAAATATGCAGTTCAAGAAGTAAGACCTGTTCCTGGAAATTATTTTAAAATTTGGCAGACTGCATTAAGTAAAAGTATGCCATCTAAATAAACCATCACTATTGTATGATAACTTCTTGACTAATGCTTAGTGAAGTATAAATCCATACTGATTCAAGGTCACTCCAGTTAACTAGTGTAATAGCTGTTTATATAGGTAGCAGCAACAAGCAGTTGTTTCGGTAGAATGAGATATTTATGACTAATACAATGACACAGCACAGAGAAACAGAGGCCTGTTATGAAAGTAGATGTCTTGAGAATGGGAGACACAGGATATGGTGTAGAGGAGTGCAGGCGTGTGATAAGAAGTGATGGGGACCAGGCTTGGCACTGGAGAACCCATGCCATGAACAGCTCAGTGATGGTCACTTATAAAAACTGCACATCTGGAGCTAGAAAAAATTTACTTTAGAGGTAACAAGAAAAACACAGAAATAGTATCTAACATACACAAATGGCAGCATGTATGGTAAATGTAGATGTAAGGTGTCTCTCAGCAGAAGAAAGAGAGAGGAGGAGGAAATCATCAACATGAACTTCATATTCCTCTCAGCACAGGACTCCAGATGCTCTGTCACTTGCTGAAACATCCCCACTCATGACCAACACAGGCATGAAATCACCAAGCTTAGGACCCAGAAGTGTAGTGGAAGGGTGAGCAAAACACCAGGAAAAAGGGTAGAAATTAAAAAGTTTGTGCATTATTACTTTAACTATGTTACTGCTATTATTGAGGCTTTTTCTGTAAGTACCTGCATTAACATTCTTTGTTTTACTGTAAGAGTTAAATGTAGGTTAACGATGAGTTTTGCATTAGCTGGAATGTTAGGATTTTCATTACACTAAACTAACACTAAATTCTTGGCTCTATATACATATACATGTATATGCATATATGTAGATACATATGTCTATACACATATACATATATATGTATATACATATATGTAAATGCCTGTGTGTATATATATAAAAAATATAACTTTAAAAAAAAGAAAGAAAAGGTGTGTTTCCTCTTTGCCCATAAGAAGATTTTGACCATAACATTTTGACCCTAACACAGGTAAAACTATTTCGAAAATGTGAGCAGTGCCATACTTTCTCAAACATCAGGCCTTTCCAAAGAGTCGTGAAGCTCATCACCAAACAACTAACGAATCCAAAAGTAGCCAAACACTTAAGAATATTTAAACCACAACATTACCTACAAATTATGGCACTCTTTTAACCAAATATACAAGTATTTGTCAAACTTCATGAAAACAAATAGAATTGATGTTGGCTGGAACAGTACTCCAACTCTGAAGTATTCTCAGAAGCTTATGAGGTACTTCCAAGAAAATTACAAAACTAAGAGCAGAGATTTCAGCTAAGTATAAATTGCCATCATCATTCTATAGATAAAATTTAGCCCATAGAGCCTCATGAGTTTTTGTTTGTTTGGTTTTTAAAATGAAGCATTAATCTGGAGCACCCTGCCAATAAAGCAAAACCAGACTTAGAATGTGTGCTAATTTTGGCTGGGTAGAGTTAATTTCCTTCACAATAGCCAGTATAGGTTTATGGTTTGGGGTTTGTGCTAGAAACAGTGTTGATAACACAGGGTTGTTTTCGCTATTGCTGAGCAGGGCTTACACAGAGTCAAGGCCTTTTCTGCCTCTCACACCACCCCACCAGCGAGCAGGCTGGGGGGGGCACAAGACGTTGGGAGGGGACACAGCCGGGACAGCTGGCCCCAGCCGACCAAGGGGATATCTCACACCATATGACGTCATGCTCAGCATATAAAGCTGGGGGAAGAAGAGGGAGAGGTGGGGGACATCAGAGTTATGGCATTTTGTTTTCCTGAGTCACCGTTCCACGTGATGGGGCCCTGCTTTCTTGGAGATGGCTGAACACCTGCCTGCCCATGGGAAGCAGTGAATGAATTCCTTGTTTTGCTTTGCTTGCGTGCGCGGCTTTTGCTTTGCCTATTAAATTGTCTCTATCTCAACCCACGAGTTTTCTCACTTTCACTCTTCTGATTCTCTCCCTCATCCCACCAGGGAAGAGTGAGGAAGTGGCTGTGTGGTGCTTAGTTGCTGGCTGGGGTTAAACCAGAAAGAAGAAATTTGCAAATTTTGTGAAGAAAAATCTAATGGCTACCATATTTTACATACAGAATGATATTATTGCAGCTGAAGGATTAAAACCTACCAGCCCCAGTAACAACAAAAGAATTAGATAATTTTCTACTGAAATTTACTCAAATTTACAAAGAAAGTAATTACCAAGTTCTGTCAATGGAGTTTTTGAAGCATCAGAGATTCTGGATCCGGAAGGAAGTGGCTGTATTTCGTTAGAAACTATGATAAAAGAAATATTCAAGGATTTACTTGATTAAGAACGTTACAAGACACAATATGGAACTGTATTTTGGCTTATAAGCCACTCACTCCTGAAATCAATGACATTTAATAAAAGAGAAAAAAAGTAGTTCCAACCTAGAAAAAAACCCCCGCATAACTTTGTCACTTACAAAAGTGAGTGGAATATGAATGAAGTCACCTTTTCCCTAATCATAATATCCATCAATCCAAATCATACGGTCCATCAAAGGAATTTGATAATGAACATGCATCAGTAACTATGACCACCTAGTTTGAAATTAAGCAGTGACACATTTTGATTTAATTTCATATTTTAATCTTTAAAAGCATGGCAAAAAACATGCAAGGTTGATTATGCTTAAAAAAAAGTGATTAAAAGTTAGAATGAAAATTAGGTTGAAGGTTTAGCTTCAGGGGATTGTGAAAATCTGCAACTGTAAATGAAAAAAGACAGGAGAAAGTATGACATTAACATGAATCAATAGGATTATGTAAAAATATGTTTATTGAGAAGCATTAGCAGTCCTCTTCATGGGAAGAGCTGTATTTCAGTCATGCAAAAGCTGATGATCCTCTCCTTTATCATATATCATCCTGTATATGCCGTCTGTGCTTTAGAAAAACCTAAGCACAGTTTAAAACCAAACAAAAAACAACCTCAAGTTTAAATTTGTGTTCATAATTTTGCATGGTTTGGGGTTTAAAATACCAGCAACAAAAATGACATGGGAGAATTTAGAACTCTGAATGCAAGAAGTTAATTAGATGCTGCTCCAAATGACAAAACTAACACTACTACTTAGATCAGAAAACTCTCATTCTAACACAGCTCTATGAAATAAACAGTAGAGCTCTTTTTTCCTCCAGGAGAAATACAATTATATCATGTCACATGCAATACAAAATTTTCCTTCTGCATCACTGTTGATGCTATTTCAATGAACCTGTCATCAGAAGAAAATCAAGGAGGTAATTATTTCAATTCTATCACTGAGGTTAATTTTACTCATGGAAATTTTATGTGATGTCAATCATGCAGGTCACACAGACAGAAAACATTACTTTGAAAAATAACATTGAACAACTCAGTCAAATCTGCTAGCAATAATCACGTGTCTAACAGCCACAGTTCAGCTGCAGCTAGATGCATCCTGCTCCACATTTCTTGTGTGAATTGCTGGAAACACAAAGGGAACGAGAAATTTTTAATTAGGACTTCCTCTGGAGTCAATACAAAGGGGATGCAGCAAGTAGGAGAAAAATTCTGCTGGAGATGAAAAAAGCATTTAATGTACAAAGAAGGTAAAAAGCAGCAAAATCAGTTACCCAGTATGTTTTGAGTTTGCACCAATTCAGGTTTAGGCGTTGATTTAAATTCCTCAGGTCCATGTTTTTTCTCAGCCTGAGCTAGAAGAAAGAAGCTTTAATTCAGAATCCCTCTGAGCTTTTCTTTACCTACTGTCCAAAGCCCACTGCTTTTCTTACCACCATTTTATGCCACCTGATTAGAATAATTCCTGCAGCAGCTTGACTTCATCATGATTAATATATATTTATTTTTCAGATGTGAAGTCTATATGATGTTTTGGATTTATTTTGTTGCAGTTTTACATAAGCAAAGCAAAATATAAGTCACAAAGAGCAAAGCTAAGATCAGAAGCTCACACTGTATTGCTGTTATAGACTCCCAAAATGATTATGATATACATTATAAACAAGATCCATTACATCCCAAAGTGAATTTACAAATATTTTCCCTGCTATTCTGGACTTTTCTTAACCCTTCTAATATAAAAATTATCAGGAAAAGAATAAAGATTCACCTACAATACCTTAGCACTTTCATTTTTCTAGTAATGATATCATAGGCTTTTGATTTTCAGTCGTTCTTCCAATTCTATATCTTCAGAGTAAAGCATGGGCAGTTTATTAAACAGCCATTATATGTACCTAAACTGAGTTGCTGACCATATTTTAAATAAACTAGTGCATAATTATACTCTTCCAGCTGTTTCACATAGCATTTCATTCCTATTGTACGTAAGTCAAGATCACTTCTTTTGTCTCCATCTTGCTGGATGTCCCATAGCATTTAATCAGTCATACAGTACACACAACTGGTAATCTCAGATTATAAAATGACAAAGCTTATTGATATGGGATGTTACCACAGGATGTCTCAGCCTTGAATATGTTAGAGCGTTAATTCCTTCCACAGAGCAAACTGCACAGTATTTAGCACATGTTGGTATTTAAATGAGATCTTTAATATTGGTGATCAGCATCGATATAGTACTAAGTTTTAGTATTCATTCAGTTTAACAAAAGGTCACTTTTTGAGATACCATAGAGTTACTTTTGTTTGTCCAGTATGCTCTCCATGCTTTTTCCACAATCTACTGAGCATGCTTCAAGCAAGAACTGATCATGTAGGTTTATAATCTTCTTATTTCACTTCCCAATGAAAACATGCTGTTTTCCAGATTCTAAAGAGCTATAGATGCTACTACAGTTACAGCCATTATATATTTTCTGTTTGGGAGTGTGGTGCTTTTCAGTGCCACAAAAGCTGGAATCTCCACAGACGCTGCCTTATTAGGACTCAAGTCAGCTTTTACTAAGTCAGTTACAGTGCTGTTACTGTCATCAGTGGAAGGAGGATTTTGTTCTACGGAGAGGTTAAAGCAATTTATTTCTATGAAGTTTGTAGGAGAAAATTCACCCATAAGAGACCCAGAAACAACAACTATCAAACCCATACCTCAAAAGTACCTCAGAAGTACTTCAAAAGCTAACATTTCTTATTGGTGAAATGTAATCATGAAAACACCCACCAAATGGAAACACAGAAATTTAGAACACATTATGCTTTGGGTTTTTTTAGAGGTCAGTTTGTTTACACTCATATGAAGCATGACTCTTTTCAGCTAAGTTAGATGAGCAATCTGAACAAGAAAAAGCATGCCTAGAATTGGGACAAAAGAAACAGGATCTCCTCTGTTTTGCACAGAACGTTGTAGGGATGAGAAAAAATGTAGTAGCAGTTTGAGGTATATTAGACAGCATTTTGAAGATTGAAGGAAAAAAAAGGCATTATGAATTTGTGCTGTTGTGTTAAGAATAAATTAGTCCTAAGTGGAAAATATTGTAACAAGCCTGGCAAAAACAAAGCATGAAAGAGCTTACTAACAAGTGTTTCCATGGAAGTGCATGCCAGGGGAGGGGAGGTCTGAAATTAAGAAAATGATAGAATGCCTGGCTGACAAATACACCAAAAAACGTTACCGAGCCATGTCACATCACAAAACACACCCTTTGACAAAGACCCAGTGGAATACAAGAGTGGCCCAGCTCATGGGGCCTTTCAGATAGTCCGCTTGCTGAAATACTTCAAGCTCCTTTCTTCCTTTCTTGCACAACTGATGACACAACGGCTGCTACAGCACACAGCTCCTTTTAAATCAGCATTCTGTGGCCACTTCTGGCACCAGTCCTTAAACCTTTCACAGCAAATCATTATTATGCCTTACTCAAAGATTCCAGTATGATCTTCAAAAAGGGAAGTGTGACTGAAATATAATGAAGTAGATCCTACTGCTAAACTCAATTAATTGTGCCTATTTATTACCCCGTCTCTCAAATGCAACCCTTGCAAAAGGCCAGTGCTCAGATCTCTCGCTGAAGTTACTTGTGTAAGTCTGGCTCAAGTTGCTTAAGCATTCAAGTTATTTTTGCACATGCAATGGCTAGACAGAAATTATACTTGAAGAACTTATTTTTTGTTTTAAATTATTCACTTTCATTTCCCTGTTTTCTGCCCCTCTCTATTTTTTTCTTTTTAACCACAATGAATACATCCTTTAATGTAAATAGTGTGACGTACTCACACTTAAACATGAGACAGTGGTGCTGTAATCAACAAAGAATGGCTGAAAGGAATGGTCACCACAGAAAAAGTGTCATGGAAGCAAAACCACACAGGAAGCACAAAGTGGAAGATGAAAATGATTCTAAGTATTTCAGTAAATAAATAACGGTGTGATAGCAATAAAAACATGTTTAGTTTTAACAAATGGTTATATATAAATTGTCACTAAAAAGACAGTACTTGCCAATTATTATCACGTATAATGAAACACACTATCTAACTTCATAAACTTGTAATTCTGCACTATGTGTAGAGATGACAATATTTATGGTTAGAATTACTACATGCCAGGTACATAAACGTAATTACAGAACACAAAGGAAAGGATTTTCTCCTCCCAAGGTGATATATCAATCTGGTGTCAGATTTCATGCTGTTTACCTGATTAACAAGGAATGATGTATTTTGATAAGATGATTGCAAGCCTGAGAACTAGGATTTTGCAAGAGACACAATAACATAAATTTATGCAATCAGTACTCACTTTCACAAAATGGCAAAATTCTATAAAACATATTTGTAGATTGCCTGTTCTGCAGTTACTTAGACAAGGTAAATAATTTAGTAAAATAACTACAGAATTAAGTCAACAAGAGACCTCAAACTGTAAAAGAAAAAAAAAATTGAAAAAAAATGAAAAAAAATGTTTACAGTTTTTTAAAAAGTATTCACACATTTCTAATTAAAAGCAAGTTGTTTATTGCCCATACACTAAACTTGTAAAGTTCAGAGCGCCCTGTGATAATAAATTCCCGTGGAGGAGCATCTTTATTTTCCTCTTAATATGCAGGATGGACAGAAAAGAGCTATCCATATGAAAATTTTGCAGAAAAGAAATCATGATTAAAACTAGAGTTTGGCAAATACACTTACCTATTGAGTGGAAAATAAAATTCTGCAAACATTTTCAGAGGAAAAATTGATGGATTGTTTAATCTAAAAGATGGTCATCAATGATTACATGATTTTGCTGCATTACTTCATCCTACAATTCCTTTATTCCCTACATATTTTTTAGGAGGGGGTTTTATGATTGTTCATTTGTTTGTTTGTTTTAATTAAAGACTGAGTTGGTCTGATGATATAAAGTATGATATCTTTGATATACTTAAGGAATAAAGTAAATGCAGTCATATTTAAGGGCAGTATCTGTGTGAATTGTGTGATGTCAAAGCAATAACACGCTACGCTATTTCAGCCAGCCAGGAAATACTTTATAGGTGGAATGGAGTAATGCCAGCAAGATCACATAATATGGCTAAACTAAACCAAAGCAAACCTTCACTTTATTCTTTCCTCAAATTCTTTTTTCATTTTAAAGCCTTGCCCTTGTTCAAGCCTCCTTTCTCCCCTTTCCACAAAGAAGTTAGCAAAAGCCTCTGGTGACAGCAGAATCAAGACTTCAGTCTCAGTTATAGGATAAAAGCCAGACTACAGAAAACGAAGACAGGCGTTATACCTACTTAAACAATTCTGGAATGTGGGTCGACAAAGTGGGTGGAAAGTCACTCATCATTTGACCCTGAAGAATTTGGTTCTCTCCAATCTTTTTGCCTTCGGATCACAAATGTTAAAATATAGGGCTAGACTTGTTATGCAACTTGATAAAGTAGTCTATTTATTTTACATTAACTTGTTTCCTAAGCAAATAAAGGCAGTAAATCTTTTGAGTTTTACAATTTCACTTCATGCTTTTGAACAGTTTAAGAAATTAGCATCCAAATATGTCCTTTTAAATAAGCAGTATTTTTCAGCCTCAAGTAGATGATAAGAAATTTCAGTCTTCCAAATATATAAGTTAACATATATTTCACAGACACATAACCTTGAATAAGAGTCTAAGATCAAATTTTATATACCTTTCCCATATATGTTAACAGCTCCCATTTACTTCAATAGGACCAGTAAGTCCACAAAGCGAGTGTGGTCAAGATTAATGTGTTCAAAACTGAACTTAAATAGAACATCATGCTGTCATCCTCTGCACCTCTGAAATAAAGCTTGTTTACTGTGACTGTTCCATCTTAATCTCAAGCATGAATTTTGTGCAATCATGCTCTTATCCCTAATTTTCTTCTTCATATATCTAATGAAAGTCAGAAGTTCAAGGTGCATCAGAAGAAAATTTGTTTTGCCATTTTTCACAATTTCAAAGTATCCAGCACACCACAAATATATGGTTTTAATTCTAAGTATTTTTATAAACCTAAAAATTGTAGCATCTGAATCTTTCCTCCAAAATGAGATTCAGATTTTTACCCACATCTACCACTCATGACTACTAATTCAGCTACATTATCCTCCTGCTTTCCAACTACTGCCTTTAACGGCAGATTAAGCAACACAAAGATGGATTTAATTTTAGTTTACATACTTGGCAAAGATGTTTCTAAAAATAGAATTTTAATTACCTGGGAGGGACTGTGGAGAGATTTCTTGAACTTCTGGTGTTTTGGATTCAGCAGGCCATACTCGAGTTTCATTCTTAGCTAAAGGGACAAAGACATTAGAGAGTAATTGCAAAGCTGTATCTGCTCTGTTGTACTACAGATTTATTTCTGTTCCACTTCAGTTTGCCAAAATAAACCAACATGGGTAAATGTGGAAAGCTCAATACCTTTAGGGATCAATGAATTTCCACTGCACAATCGGAACAAGCACCTATCTAGCTATTTTGAACACATGCACTTTTGGTATTTGTTGTTCATTAAAAGATATTTTAAGAATAAAATTTACAGCAAGGAATTTAATGCCTTACGAATCATTATTTCCACAGTGCAAAATAGTTTTCAGTGTTTCTCATTTGTCTAGTGTTTGAGCACCAACAACAAAAATGTTTTTCAAAATTCAAAGATGTAATGTAGTTCTAAGCATTATACAAGACTAGCCTTATAAATTTTCAAATACAATGGAATTGTCACACTAGTCATGGCCTTATTTTCCTTTACATTATTTCCAACAATTGCAGTGGTATGATAATAGCCTTCAATTCCAACAGATATGAAGATATTCCTGTGGTGGATATAAGGAAAATTTATTAATTTCGACTTGAGTAATACACCTGTTGATTTTTTTCCACTGAGGACTAAGGCAATATATTTTGTGGGTTTTTTTCTGGACTACTGCTCTTGTAAAAAAAAAAAAAAGTAAGTTTCTGAATAAGTAAACAGAAAAAAATATTTTGAGAATTCAATAAATATTCTGTGATACATTATTTTGACTTTTCTAAATAATACAGACTTAGAACAGTTGCAGTACATCAGCAAATCAGAATTAGTCATGACATGACATAAGTCTTATTGCATTTCATTGTAGACATACATCATTCTCAGACATCAGTGAAGGATATCTGTATATATTTGGACAATATGTCTTTCTGTCAACTATTTTACACATTTAAATTATTTCTCAGAGTATTTTTGCTTTCCAAGCAATGACTCTTCCCTGTTATACACTCCTTTGAAATCTAGTAGTCCCTTGTGTGTACACCCACGTACTTCTTGTTCTCTCGTAAGGAACACATAGTAAACAGAAAAGAACAAAACATCACTTGTCTGTGCTGGTTATTTTCACAAAGGTGCTTGTGTAATGTACCATAAAGAGTGGCTCCAAACTGGCATCACACCAGCTATTTTAGACATATCAGTGCATTTAAATTTAGAAGTCAAAGTTCTATGCTCAGTCAACTGAGAAAGTTAGATATCTCTAGGACAACTGAAGCTACCTTTGTCTTTTTCCCCATCTTTTGCTCATAGTCACATTCTGCCATTTTTACTGCGCATGCTACCGAACCTTATGACCTATCTGAAAACACAACATTGTTTTCCTGCAGAAAGATATAATTTTGGTAGAAAATGGAAACAAATACAGAAGTTCTAGATACTGTAGGCCAAACCTAATATTGGAGGTCTTAAAATGTGGTTTACTAAAAGTAAGGGGTATGAGAACTGGATTTGTCAAATATGGTCTACTGACCATATTTAATGGTACCTTTGTTATCTGCACAAATGCATGTTAAAATCAAGCTAGTAATGATACCCATCTTGTTTTCTATGCTTGCTGTTCAAAGACAATATTAGTAATCAAGTTAATGATGTGATTAATTTTATCACCATGTTTGAAAAACAGTAATTCTCTGTAATGTAAATACTGCAATTAAGTTTTTCCACTTAGCTTAAATTTTCACTACCCACAGATGATGCTAACAATATTTGTCTGTCAAATGCTGGTAAATACTTCCAGATACCAATTTTTAAGGAACTCAGCCTCAGTTCAAACATATTCATACTCAAACACGTTCAAACATTATTCTGCTGTGTAGCTCCACCCTTACATGTACACAGTATCTTAATAGGAATAAGCACTGCTGTTTTCTCACTGGAAATCAAGCCAGTCTGAGAATGTGCCATGGCCAGCAATGGTGTGGCAGAGAAAATGAAACAAAACAGAAATAAGAAAGGAAAAAAAATCTGACCCAGTTGTTCAGACTTCAGATTAAGTATTAAGGCTAGCCAAGCCAAAAGTCACCAGCACCAGAACTCTACTCGAGGGATCTCTGTAAGATGCACTGGGGGCATTATTAACGTTTTTAAAGATAGCTGTATTTCCCACAATTATGCTAGTCACAGATGATATGCTAGTTTACAGATCTTAAACAAAAGCCTCAATTAATCTTTTTCTTGTAGGTTTCAGGCATATTCACAAGATACGCATGAAACCCGTACTGATATCTTCTAATTTCTGGCTACTGTTTTTTCATGGATTTAGTCACAGGTAATATACAAGAATCTCTTCATGAAACAACTTCTCACATATACTCAATCAAGAGCTCATACAATTAAAATTTGCTGAAAATGGACAAAATCAAATGGACACACAAATTTCCATTTTTAAAGCCATATATTGAAAGATATAACCTATGAAAAAAATAAGTTACATTGTAAAACAAAACAAAACCCCTGAACAACATAAACATGACTGGTTTCCCTTTTTTCCTCTATGGATCAAAGCTACTGCATGTTTTTTTAAATGGCTGCAAAATACCTTAAAAACCTGTTCAGATGTTTTAAAATAAGTGAATTTCTATGAATCCTTATAAGTCCAAGCTAACCATTAATTAAAGAAAAAATAAAAATGGTAAGAGAGGAAAAAAAAAAGGACTTTTTTTTTTGCATACACGATCTCATATCACTACGCTTCTGATACTGCTCACGAACAATACAAGCTTAGCTTATTTCTGCTTACCCAGTTTTTTCCTGGATGCTTGAGGTATGTCATCTATTGTCAGGAGAGGAGGAAGTTTCTGCTGAGTTTCATTGAGACCTGGAACAATAAGGTGCACTACAAAGAAAGATGTGTGTAATTACTTCCATAAGAGATGAAAAATAGACAGTTTGCCCTCTGAGATATGTGAGCAACTACTATTGAACGCTTGGGAGTTTAGTCTGAATGTGTGGGAAATGGTATGTTAAAAAAAAACCAAGAAGAACAACCCCTGATCTCAATAAGATCTTTGCCACAGAACTGGAAGTATGAAAGAACTTTTTGGCTTAAGTAGAGACAGTGTCTTCTTTTAAATACTATGACAATAAAAAGATTCTATTTCCCTTAGGCTACGAAATCCTTGAATCATCTGTACCTCCTTAAAATGTAACAAATACTGTCTGAACCAGCTTCAAAATGCCCTTTGATATGCAAGGAAAGAACTATCAAGATCAAGAAAATTAAAAATATTTACACAGTTCTAATTTTCAGCTGAAGGTGAGGAAAAATAATAAAAATATCTTCTAGTCACCTAATATTGCTCCTGGCAGAGAAGAACTATCTGAAGTTTTTGACTGCGTCCGATTTTGAATAACTGTGGAGACAACACAGGGGTGTTAGAAAATAATTTAAAAAAATAACAAAACACGAAACAAAACGACACCTGATACAAGCCTCAGCAATCCGAAAACTTTCCCTCAACTTAATACTTGGAGATGAGGACACCATCCTAATCTTTTCTGTATTTGCGTTCAGTTTAAGAGACTGCAAACTGTGTTTCCTCTACATCATCTCTTAACTGTGCATCTCTTCTTTCCCCTACCGTATCAGTTTTATATCCTTGGTGAAAAATTATATTCTATGCTTATGTTAATATAGGGCCAGCTCCAGGCCATCTCTTTACCCTGCCATTCACAAGTCTTAAAAAAGATACATGTGAAGTAAATGCCAGTACAGTCATATTTTAATGGTAATTACTGTAATTTGCTTTCACAGCACCCTCCAGTGTTTTCTGGTCTCTGAACTACATCCAAAGACAATTTGCTTGCTTTTGTTACTTAAAATTATTCACAACACAATTTCTGTTAACAAGTTTTAATCTGCAGCTCATTTTCTTTCAGCTATCTTTAAGTAGTTAATTTTCAAAGATTACACTACTATACTACCTCTCACTAGTAGAGAGAAACAGGCATTTCTATTTATCTCTCTCCACTGACCAGGGAAAGGTGGAGAAGGGAGTCTAAGTCAATGACTGCACTGAAGATACACACCAAAAAGTTTGGTAGCATGAATCTTATCCATACTTCCACCCTTCATGCCTGACTATCAGTTTATGCACAGCTGGACATCACCATACCTGGACAATCCAGCTGAAAAGGAATGGATACTAGCAGCAATCAGAACTGATTGGTATCCATTCAATGACTCAACTAAGTGATTATTTATAATGCAACCTAATAGCTCATTTTACTAACACAGATAAGTAACAGCTTAATAGCAGTTGTAATTAAAGGATATGGTAGTTTGTGAAGTTCCACCTATTCTAAAAGGAAATTTTCATGACATTCACATCAGTCAGAATTTTTTTTTTCATTTTAATTTTAAGTTACTCTTGCAGAGCATAAGAATCAATTCAAAAAATATACACATTTACCTTGTTTGATTATTGTGACAGGGACCAACTTCTTATTATCACGCAGTGTAAGCTGAGAGAAGAGGAGAGAAAAAAAAAAAAAAGCCTTGGGATAACTGCCACAATAGTAATTGAACTTTCTTAACAAAAAGAAAGGGCTCTAATCCAATACTGCACCTGCCCCAAGCTAACACTGGATATGGCTCTGGCCCTAGTCACTGAAGGTTACACTATTGCTTCAATTCCCATGGGCTAGGATAATAATATTGCATTTTTATTTCGTTTTTTTCAGCTTGAGATATTTTGCTTCATAAAAACATGGTATTTGACACCTTAGGAATCCCCAGTCCTTTTTTTCTTTTAAGGATTTCTTGAGCACTCCCTGGGGAGTAGTCCAGAAAGCTAAGAAAAGCTGGAATACAACAAAACATCTGAAACATAAGCAATTACAAATTTGGTCACAGGATATCATTATATTCTCAGGAATAGTATATTTAGAACACAAACTATTCCAGAACCAGGTGTACATTTGTAAACTATCAGCACTTTTGGCTGCATAGTCTGCTTAAAGTAGATTAACTCAGAGTAATTTTATTTGGTGAAATTGTTTCCAAAGTATAATTGGCCAGCCACCCATGTTCTTCTCACATTTTTATGTTAAATACTGGGGACTTTTCTGCTGTTCACTTGTCTTTGACCCAGATTACTTTTCGCCTAAGTATGAAACTTTTCCAGCATTTTGATACCATGAAAATAAGGAGCACATGAATGGACCCCACATTTATTAAAGAGAAGAAAACAGCTGATCCCAAAGATCATAAAACAGTATTCACTACCACATGTAGGTACTAGGAACAACTTTTGAAAACTTAATAATACACTCAGGTGATGAGAGGAGGTACAGTGTAATGCCAGCAATATAAAAATGCTAAATACATTAAAAAGGATTTTTTTCAGTTATATCTGAGTTACAAGAAAGAAAATAACTCAAACAATTACCTCTCTATGTTAAATGTACACCACTAAAGGCAAAATCAGTTAATGTTCATCTTGCACCTCATGACATCTGGTCTACTTCATATAAAAGAACATTTGCATTAAAATTCAGCATTTGGTGACAAAAATTTAATTATTTACTATTTTTGGTCTATTCTAAATATTAAAAAAATCTTTAAAAGCAATGGTTGGGTACACATCAAACACATACCAAAGTCTAAGCAGCTGGGAGAAGACAGATCTCAACAAGTAAGATGGCCCTTTCCTCAGGGAAATGGATGGAGGCTGCTTATTCTATGAAAGCCATTGGTTTCTGCTTCCTAATAACAGTTTTGCATTGGCATGAACATGGTTTGAAATTAAGTTGAGGTTCAATCATTGTCATTAATGAAGGATACAAAATAACCTTACTTTTTTATTGCTTACTATTTTTCCTTATTATTAACAAGGTTTACATTTCTACTTTGCCTTCTAGTGAAAAAATTGTGTTAAAGATGATCAGCTTTTGAAGTAACCCTGCTCTTCATGTGACTAACAAGTGGAATGAAATGCATTTATTGTAAGCTGTTCGTTTTACTGTATTTCTCAGCAATAGCCCTACAATTGAATAAACAGCTTGCAAGTTGTAGTGAGCACTTGTGTAATTCCAGTGTGGAACTTCTTATCATAACTATTATCAGTCTTTTTACTAGTAAAAGGTTCTTGGCAAGAACAGCCTTTCTTTGTTGAATAATAATGGATGACTGTAATGACAGCAATATGAAAATGCTAAATACATTAAAATACATTCAAAATTTAGTTCCTCACTCAAGAACAAATCATTGACATGAAATCCATGTTCCACAGCTGCTGTAATTACACTGCTCACTTGCATAAATCTGCAAGGGCTGCACTGAAATCTACCACAGTGTTGTTAATCCTCTCTTCTTAGTCTCTAAAAAGTGACTACCTTAGATATTTCTGTGTCTAGTAAACTTTATTACTTGGACAAACTATTTCAGAAACATCACCATACCACCTGTAGGAATGGCACTATTAACTCTATTTTCCAGAAAGAGAATATAAAGCATATAGGTATTAGGAACATTAGTTATTAAAATGACTGGCATCTCCATGAAGGAAGGAAGATGGCAAATAAGGTATTTCTTAATTTCAGAGGAAAATCAGAGATGTAAGTTATACCATAATTCAGGCATCTTAACTTCTGACCATGTGCCTGTACCATACTGCATGAAGGACTGCAGTTAAACATCCTGTCAAACAGCATCTGGCAACACTACTTTAAGAGATATTTGTTCGTTCTGCCTCTCTTATATTCCCATTCTCCATAAAGCCACAAATAACTGGCATACATGTGAGAGACTCCTCAAGGAAGCCTGGATTGGGTAAGTTTTGGAAGAGCAGGCATGTTTTCTTTCAGAGTTTAACAAATGACAGAAGCTAAGGGTCCTACTTTTTGGCTGGAAAAATCAAGGAGGGCCCTACTTTTCAGACTGACATTATGAAATTACAGGAACCTAAACGGACAGAATAGGAAATAAATTTCTACTGCATCATCTGCACCCTATCACCACCCATTGTTTATGAAGGGAAAAAGAATGACCATCCCTTTTCTTCCCCTCTCATTAGTTGTAGCTCACACAGCCCAGGAGCTTAGTCAAACTTAAAGGACAAAGCCGCCAAAAGAAACACAAGCTGCTATGTGACCGATGTTGAAAGGGCAGAATGACTAGATGGATCAGTAATGTTGCTTTAATAAACAGCCTTTAAAAATGTGTCCTTACAGAGAAGAGTTAGAACCATGCTGACACAAGCCAGTTATGGCTTTGGAGCAACCTAAGGCACAAACAAAGTTTGGCCTCAAAAACACTTATTCTGTCTTTGCACTGATGATGCAATTGCACCACTGAAACACACCCCACCTAATACTGTGGAAACTGAAGTAATAATGTAAACTTAAGAGCTGGCCACTGTCTGCTTTTCAGCCTTAGTTTTATGGCTTTTTGCACAACTAAAGTGAGAATGATAAGAGAATTTTTAGAATAAACTACAGAATGTTTTCATGATATTTCTGTGGAGGGTGATAAAGCAGTACTGCTCTGGAGCTAAGCCCCATGAAGCTGACTAGAAAGACTAGTTGTTGGCTCCAGTTCTCCTTTCATGCTTAAGCTGCGCAAATATTTGGAAAACTGTTTTAGCTCACTTTCTCAGGACTTCTCTTGAGTAAATAGAATCCCTACTTCCACAGAAGCAGCATAACGGAGTCAGGGCCCTGGCACACAGGGTTTGCTAAGAGGAAGAAAGGAACTCAGGTTGCGGTCCAGATGCCAGAATGAATTACCTGGTCTTGGCCCGTCACATGTAACTTTAAAGATGCTTATGGGACCAATGCGAAGAATAGCAAAGTTGATTTCATCAACATAATGGGATGAGCACCTTCCTGAGTATCTAATCAACTGACTTCATATTACTCACAAATAAAACACTTTCTCTTGAATGTGAGACATGACTATATTTCCAGTAACCTAAGCATGACACTGCTCTAACTGTATGTAATGCTATAATTAAAGTATTTGTGTCCTAAATGAATACCTTATTATTCCCACAAGAAAACGTATGTAACAGACTGTGGTTTGATTCCTGAAGGAATTCCAGGTCTCGTAATTACAGATCACTTACAATATCGTACAATATGAAGAATGAACAACAAGAAACCATACATGACCATTTCCTACCACAAAAACACTTGGAAAATCAGAGACAGGAGAGAATTGTGAAGAATGAATTCTTCCCTTATAATAATCACTTATGAGTCAACCATTTAAAATGCCTGAAGTAACAAGATTCCTACAAGTTTTCTTGGGAAGTTATCCCATAGTCTACCTTATGGACAGTATTTTGAAAACAAAGCAGAACAAAAAAAAAAACCCCAAACCCCAGAAGATTAGGTGCTGAAACTTGCACTTTGATGAAAAATTAAAGAAAGGAAATATGAAGAAACCAATTTCATCTCATAGGAGAGGAGATAATGCTCAAAAGTTATTAATAAAATGCCTATTTTTCACTGTATTAAAACTAGTCTACTAACAGGTTCAATCTACAAATCCTCAATTTCTGCTTCAGCTCTTGGAAGCAGAAGGTATCTGTGTATGTGAATCCACAAACGTGTGAAACCCACACATGCTTGCTTGATAGCTGTTATGGCAAATGCCATAATCTTTTTCTCATTTTACTCTAACAGAGAAGCAAAAATTTGACCATACAAAACACAAATCTGGTATAAAAAATAAGACTGTTTTTCATACCTGTGTTTGGGAATTAGGTACCAACTTGTACATATTCTGGAGTTGTCCATTTACTTTTTTACCTGATTTGACAGAAAGAGAAATAAATACACAGAATTACTTTTCATTTTGTCGAAAGCAAAGCAAACCAAGTTTATTCATCTTTTTCAATAGTTAAGGAAGTTCAGAAGCATAATTACAAGGTATAAAAACACACTATGAATGGGGGTTTTTTGGTCCTGTTTCTCCAGACTAATTAATTCATCTGCAAAGCCTCTTCACATTTTGATAGACAGGAAATGAAATGTGTTCTGCAACAGGGGGTAAGAGAGCTGAAGTGGTCTTTGGGACTTACTAAAGAGAAGTCAGAGGTGCCTAAGAGGATCTTTTAATAAAATTACTATAACCACAACACTAATATGTAAGGAAGAAACTTGAAAGAGGAATTTCTGCATCCCATCTGTCAGGCAGGTACTAGGACTCGCTAAAAGCAGCACGTTTTAAGGTCTACAACAGTTAGTTTTGCTTTTAAATGCACTCTTCTAAAAGAGATACACATTTCGCACTGGCAATACAAAGCAGGCATATAATTTCTCTTTGGGTCTGATGTGGTTTCCTTTATCTCAACATATGAACAAAGTAACCTACAGATTTAAGCTCTGAAATTTTTCTCTTAGGTTTTTCTTTTTAGCTTCTTAGTGTTAGAAGCTTTTTGTGATGCAGCTACTAAGTACAGAGGAGAAACAGTCCCTCTCAGCACCTCTTATATTCTACAGTGATGCTTCAAATTTTGTCTACATCTTCCACCTTTACACGCTTCTGTTCCCTTTGCGTCAACAGACATGTAAACAAGAATCAAGCTAAATGTTATCATATTTCTCCACAATTCCATCCAAAAGAGATAAACAATAGAAAAAAGTTCAACTATGAAGAAATATCAACTGAGAGACGTTTAAGTTGACATGCTTTCCTGGAAAAAAAAAATAAAAATCTTTCAAAGACTTCGATACTTCTCAGGAACAGGAGCTACTCTTGGCCTAAAGACAAAAGTTTCACACTGACTTCATGAGAAAATCATCTTAAGATGGTCAGAAATAATCTACTTTCATCTCTTTTGTTAAAATTTGGTTAAATAATTGTTGAATGTTTGCCATGCCTTTTAAGTCTTTCTCAAAGCATGAATTAAAACCAGATTCTCCTCCCAACCCCTCCCAACATGTTTAGTATATAACAAAAATTTGGCCTGTGGATTCAACAAGCACAAGAACATGCAATAGGAATTTCAGTTCGTATATTCTTCAGTGAAGAAAATTTACAGTGAAGGATATTTGGTTTAGGCTGAGATGTAAAGATACATATATATGAAAAGACCTTGAGCTGCTAGAAGACAGTAAGTTAAAACAGAAAAAAAAGGGGACATTTGTGCTGATTGGTAAACTCCTGTGTAGACAGATGGTTACAAATTTAAAATAAATGTTCACTCCCTGTTTACTGCCCACAGTTTCTGTATTTACCTACTATGCACTGACAATATCATAGAATTATAGAATCATTTGGTTGGAAAAGACCTTTAAGATCATTGAGTCCAACAGTACCTGTCCACCATTAAACCATATCCCTCCCCACCACATCTACCTGCCTGTCAAATACCTCCAGGGATGGGGACTCCACCACTTCCCTGGGCAGCCTGTTCCAGTGCTTGTCAACCATTTCGGTGGAGAAATTTTTCCTGATATCCAGTCTAAACCCCCCCTGGAGAAACTTGAGTCTATTTCCTCTTGTCCTATCACTTGTTTCTTGGGAGAAGACACCGACACCCACCTCACTACAACCTCCTTTCAGGCAGTTGTAGAAGGCGGTAAGGTCTCCCCTCAGCCTTCTCTTCTCCAGGCTAAACAACCCCAGATCCCTCAGCCACTCCTCACAGGACTTGTGCTCCAGACCCCTCACCAGCTTTGTTGCCCTTCTCTGGACATACTCCAGTGCCTCAGTGTCCTTCTGGTAGTGAGGGGCCCAAAACTGAACACAGCATTCGAGGTGCAGCCTCACCAGTGCCAATCACAGGAGGACGATCACTTTCCTAGTTCTGCTGGCTATGCTATTTCTGATACAAGCCAGGATGCCCCTGTACTCCTTGCTGGTGAGGCCGCACCTTGAATACTGTGTTCAGTTTTGGGCCCCTCACTACAAGAAAGACGTTGCCTTGCTGGAACTTGTCCAGAGGAGAGCCACAAAGCTGGTGAGGGGTCTGGAGCACAAGTCTTATGAGGAGTGGCTGAGGGAACTGGGGTTGTTTAGCCTGGAGAAGAGGAGGCTGAGGATATTAGGAAAAATTTCTTCACAGAAAGGGTTGTCAGGCTCTGGAATGGGCTGCCCAGGGAGGTGGTAGAGTCCTCATCCCTGGAGGTATTTAAAAGGATAGATGAGATGCTTAGGGACATGGTTTAGTGGTGGGATGGAAGTGTTAGGTTAACAGTTGGACTTTATGATCTTAAAGGTCTTTTCCAACCTAAACGATTCTATGATTCTGTGCCGTTGGCTGCCTTGGCTACCTGGGCACACTGCTGGCTCATATTCAGTCTGCTGTCAACCAGTACCCCCTGATCTCTCTCTGCCAAGCAGCTTTCCAGCCACTCTTCCCCAGGCCTCTAGAGTTGCATGGGGTTGTTGTGACTCAAGCGCAGGACCTGGCACATGGCCTTATTGAACCTCATACAGTTGTCCTTGGCCCATCGATCCACCCTCAAACAGATCAATACTTCCACCCAGCTTAGTGTCTTCTGCAAACTTGCTGAGGGTGCACTCGATCCCCTCATCCAGGTTGTTGATAAAGATGTTAAACAGAACTGGCTCCAACACTGAGCCCTGGGGAACACCAATGAAAGCCTTGAACCTGAAAGGTGCTGTCAACTTTCCAATTACAAGATACTTTATCAGTAGATCAGAATGTAGACATACTGGGTAATAGCAAGCTCCCTGGATTTAGTTGCTGCAGAAGCACCCACCGAATACACAAGTCTACGCTGTAGGAAAAACAAATCTCATCTAAGTAGAATATGAACTCTTATGACAAAGTATCTTTCAACCCAATTCAGTTTGTCTCTGTAACTTAGAAGAATGATTCCTCTGGCCTATTGAAAATGTATAGTGTCTGTAAGAAAGAGCATTTAGAAACAAGACTGTATACAAAGAGAAAATGTGGTGATGCCAGTGGACATTTCACTCAGTCCCTAACACAGTATCAAACTATAAACACTATGCACTCATCACTCATTTCTACTTTAATTGCTCAAATATATTCCAGCACTTACTGTACAGATGACTTCAAAATGTAGGAGAAACAGCTGTTTGGTAAGCCTTCTTTAGAGCTGTGAAGCAGAGTTTCTTTTTATGAGGCAGGTATGGGAAAAGACTACCACCATTCTCCTCTTTAAGTTCATGGTATAATGATGGCATTATTCTGGACTGCTAAAATGACACTACGGTCACGGGGCAGGTATCTCAAAGTTACAGCTTTTTAATTTATGATGAAGGCCAGTGAAGTTCTTTACTAGGCAGTATGAGGGCTTTTGCAGTGTTACATGCCACCCTACTGCTCCCCTCCCTTATCCTCAAGTATATCGAGCTGTGTAACTTGCCTACAACCTGAAACTGGGTTCAAAGCAAATTTCAGCTGGAAATCTCATTTGAATAAGGTTCTCTTATGAGAATTCTCATTCTTCACATTTTGAGTCAAGCTAGAAATACTGAGCATAGGAGTTTGCAGCATCTTCTGTCCAACATATTGCTCAGAAATACTTTTATGTAAATGCTTGAGGAAAATAAATGAAATTGGACAATGTCTGTTGAGTCCTTTCTTCCTGTCTTTAAAAGGAGGAGGGCTCTGCTGCTGCCTATTTCCTCCATTGACAGCAGTCATTCTTTGAGCAGTACATGTTTTTTCAAGGGTTAATTTGATGTCACTTTGCCTGTGTTGTCTTGGGACTTTGGAGAAAAAGCTTAAAATATGACTAAGAAAACAGTCAGAGATGCCATACACTGCCTCCATGAAAACCCAAACAAAAGCATACATGAGAGTGTATGCTTCAAACACAATTTAGATAATTCCTTGACTGAAAATTAGCTTCAAATTCAACTTCCCAGCAAATTCATAAAAGGTCTATTGTGATGCATGTTGAATAGGACAGGCCCTGTCTAGATTTTAACCAGCTTGAATGTAAAAGCAGATATAAAAGAAGATTCAAACAAGGATAATACTTTCCATCGACTCAAATTAGTAATGATCTTATTATTCAAGGCCCAAGGAAAAGCTTGGAATCCAGTCAGAAGTATAAACATACACACTCAACACTTAACGTTTATCTAAAGCAGCCACTGTTAAGAGTTCTACCAACCTGCAGCAGATCCTCTACTATTTGCAATGAGAACACCTTTCAAAGAGTAGGTGGCAGTTTTTCAAACACACTAGTTTCACTAGTTCCTAAAAGAATTTGTTAGGGACATATGGGATAGCATTTAAACAATGAAAACCTGATCAGTAGCTTACTTTCAGTAATATCACTATAGAGGAAAAAATATTGTCAAAATGATAGCTATTTGATTAATTATTGCCAAATACTTACTAGACAGAACTATCTTATGATTGAAAGTCTTGCTCCAAATACTATCCTCTACGTTGTCTTTAACTCCAAATTCATAAAGTGTGTTTGGCTTCAGATTGTCCACCACTGTCTCTGTAACTGGGCAAAGCTGAAAAACCCATTTCTTGTCTTTATCCTTTTCTCTGTAGCGAACTGTATAGAACCTGCTTGACAAAAAAAAAAAAATTCTTCACAAAGAAACGCACTACAACCATTTTCATTACGAATTACTAAAATGACTTCTACCCACCAATGTTCTTGTTCTTTCTGGCCCCTTATGGTTATCAAGTATCAGAAAAGCCAGCATACCTTCCCTACAAATATAGTACTAGCCCAGTCATGTCCTTGGTACATATAGGCCCCCCATCATGCAGACCCTGGCATTAAGAGTATTACATAAAGAGCAAAAGAACAGTCTCCTTATTCACAACCAGCCAAGTGTGTGTGGTTCTGACCACAAACTGCAAGTTCATTTTGCCAGGATTTTCTGTGATTCTGACATATGCCAGAACTAGTCGATTAAATCATGAGTCTATTAGTCAGGGAGCCTCAACCAATTTCTCAAGATCTTCTATATCCGCCCAGGGGAAGGTGTTCCCCTCAAAATTAGTCCAAAAATATTCTCAAGGGAAATCCAGTAATAGTTGACATTTATATAATACATTCCTCATTCAGTGATCCCATTATGTATTGCCCACACTTCAAACAAAAAAGTAAACCAAGACATTGCTTTCAGCAGTTTAAATCAATAACGTGACGAATGCTAACAGATTAGGAAATTAAAAAACATTTCTACAGAAATTGCCCAATTCAGTCAAGCAGCACCACCCTGAAAAAGTATGACTGTGATGCTAACCAGTATAAAACAACACAATGTAAACAGTGAGAGTGACAGCACAAGAACTCCACTCCCTGCTACAGTCTCATTTTCAATATACATACTGTATCATTATCAGAATGGGGTGGGGGTTTCAGTTTTTGTAAAAACAAATCTAAGAGACATTTGGCAACTTTTTAATCCAAGTATTACTGAAAATTGTTACGCATAACATAAATAACATAAATAAAGCATTGTCTATATCCATCTTAAATTTACATCAGCTGAAAAAGGATTAGTTCCATCCAATTGTTTTTTTCCACACTTCAATAAAGCAAATTAAGGTTATAAACCAAACACAACTCTAGAACCCCAGCTACATGCCCAAGAATCATTCAGAATCAAAAGAATGTTGAGTTGTGAGATTTAATCTAGGTATTATATAGGAAAATATATGGAGAGAAAGGAAGGGACCTTAAGAAAACTACCACAAAAAGTTCTTTAATCAACTGAAAAGGTAGCAAAGGTCAAGATTAAAATGACTTAATGGACCAAATAAAATACTGTCAATGCATAAAGCTGCTTTTGCCAAAGTTATAGAAGAGCACTTCCAGAGTAGAGTGTGTATGAAAAGATGACTGTTGAGTACAGGAAAATTCCTACTTCATTATTAAAACACAACCTAAGGCAAGGCAAGTGACAATCATAGGAAATATTTTCATACACAAAGATTCACTTTATTTACATATTTTATCTCATTACTGTCAAATTTGCTTTCTTGGCACCAAAAATACACCTTCTCCTGTTTTAGTTGCTACAATTTAGCTCACTCAGATATTCCACCGGGTTACAAAATTGCTATTTAAGTTGGCTCACATAACTCTCTTTGTTAGCTGTATTACTTTGCATTCAAAACAAGCCATAGTCTAACCCAAACCTTGGAAAGAAATATAAGTAGTAAATATCCTCTCTTACCAATTCCTGGAGTACCAATTAATAATCTGTATCCTGACTTCTGTGATCTACCCAAATTTCATGGCAGGCAATGTAAGATCTAACCATCAGTTGGACTGACAAAGAATGTTTTTAACAAGAAATTATTGGCAACATTAAAATAAGGAAATTCTCCTCCTTTGTCCTCTTAATCCTTTCATACACAGTCACACAGACATTAACAGACCAAAAAAGCTTACTTGAAATCTCTATCACTATCTTGCAAAGGACGTAACAGTAATGAACAAATCCCAGCTGCACCATAAATACATCTTGCTGGACCCCATACAGTCTCTTCATAGGGGATTTAGAATACATAGATTTATGACCAAAATGTGAATCTTAAGTAGAGGTAGTCACCTTCTTCTCAGCTTGTCTGAAAGAAGAAATTTCCTTTGCTTTCATCTTCATCCTTACCTTTGCCTATCTGTTTTAGTTGAATAGGTAGAAATAAAGTGATTGTATGTGAAGGAAAGAAAACAGTATACCGATCCATTTCAGTTATTTAGCAGTCTAAATGAACAGCTGCATCAGAAATGAGGAGGAAAAAAACCCATCAAAAACTTTTTAATAATGAATAGGCTTTTAAGTGGCTGCTCCCACTTGCTTCTACTGTAGAAAAAGTTCTATTTTTGAATACAGTCTCCACACCTGCAAATTCCTTCTCTCTAACATGAATTAAAATACCAAGAACACTTGCATGTCAAAAAACATCTTTCACTAAAATTGAAGGCTATTAAAAAAGTCTGACAAGAAAATTTTCCTAGTTGTGCCAAACGGTGCGATTAGAAATAGAAACATATAGCACAGAAGAAATGTGCTCTCAACTCCAAGATTTCCAACCCTGTAAAAACTTCACCACGGGTGTAATTATTTCAGTGGAAACTTGCCACAACAAGTACTAAAAAGCACTGACTGTGATGACAGAATTTCCTCAACCATTTCAATAAAAAGCAACCAAAATGAAGTGCCATTTAACAATTTGCAAGTCACAATCATTTGAGTATCAAAAATATCCAAATTGTAAACAACATGCACTTTGGGGGAAATGCAATCATTTGTTTATAGAGTACAAATTCAGAAATGCCAAGTTTTGTCATTAAAGAACAACAATTCATTGTTAAACCAGACCAAGAAGCTACCAAATACAGTGCAGTTTCAGTGCCTGCCTGAGAACATTCTACTGATTAAATTTTGTTGTCATTTTAATTTCTCCCCTTTTCAAACCTTCCTTTCAGAAAAAATACTGTATCAAACAATCAACACATATAATTGAAGACACAAAAAGCAATAAAATCCAGTCACCGCTCACGTATACCTGTCCCCTTGCGGCAGTGATGTAGACACACAAAATTTGCCTAGCTGGCCTGCTATCTGTATCAGAAACTGCAAAACTGCTTCTCCTGGATTGCAAACATTTAGAGAAATCTCTCCATAGTCCCAACCCCCTAAATGATAGGAGGCAGGCTGGAACAGCCACACTCAGACGGAAGGGAAAAAGGTACACTATACTCTCAGATATGACACTTCCCATTATCTCTGTGAGGTAAGAATATAAAAAACTTATTGCATACTGCAGAGCCCTAATAGCAAATATGAAAGTAATACACTACTCAAGTAAAGTGTAATTGGAACAGTCCCAGGAATGCTATTCACAGCTGTTACACTGGGTGAGAATTTATTTTAATCTAGATTCTCAGCACGTACAAAGACCTGGCAATATTTAACTGCTTTTAATTTTGATTCTTGTTTTGGTGGGGGATATGGAAAGGGTACATTTTATCAGAACAATGTTTATTGCATAGCACTTGTATTCCTATTTGCAACAAATACTAATCAAAAGATTTCAGGGTTGACTTCACTTCTTTTCCAGCTAGCACTTATAAAACATTAGATCTCTTTTGTCAAGCTCCATAAAAATTAATCTCTCTCCCTGTCTCCCTAACAGGCAATGTTTCACTCATTAGAAGATACCTCCAAGCAAACCACCATGGGGACTGTAGACAAATTTTACCTCCTCCCTTCTTACTAGACAGCTGAAAGCATAATAAACTCCAACAATTTCAGTAGAAGGTGTCATGAGCAGGTGAGGGATACTGTTCCACTCAGAGTTAATTGCTGTAATAAATTCAGCTCCCCCCCCCCCCGAAATAAAGAGCCTACATTCACCAAGACAGCCTCTCTTCATATGCATTTGTGCAACAGCATGATAGGTTTAATGTTTACATTCTTGAAAATCTCCCTGCATTGAAGAGATTTAAGTATTCTTTTACAATATTCTGACTTCACTTGCTTCCACCTATGATGCACACAAAATGTGAAATAATGGCAGAAATAAAAGCAGCAAAACCAATCTCATCATTTAAAGGAAGCCAGAAGAGTATGATATTACTCCATAGGCCAACCACTGTTGTGATTACTATATCTGCAAAGTCTGTGTAAAAGCCTGATACAAGACAATGTTTCTATTCTTTGTATGTTCAGTTCACATAGGGTTTTTTTTTTTAAACTTCACAATGCAAGGCAGTGAAAACTTTTCTTTCTCAGCTTAGAGCTAGCCTTTCTAGTACACAAGAAATCCAAGTATGATGACCATTTTAAAGAAGCAGCCCACAGGGTTTTTGCTTTTGAAATGAAGGAAATCTTGCTTGCTGCTAAGAGAAGCAAAGTTCTAAGATGGATGGGCAAAACATTAAGTTTTCATATATCAGTATGAATGACACAGTCTTGCCAAGAATTCCTGTGCTATTTTTCCAATTGTTAACCAAATCTCTTTTCAGCCAGATTCCCAGAAAATGCTTGCACAGTCAAATATTTGGGCACAAACATTTAGATACTGGAAATCTTATAAGGCAGATGGTTTTATGAGATTTCCAGACTAGGTCAGTTTGTATAAATATCATGGGTTTATTCAGAACCAGATCCAAACCAAAACTCCAAACAATTTAATCATGACTATTTTAGTCACATATAACACTAAACAAACAATTAAGCCTTGGAGATATAAGAACATTCCTACTCTGTGATTTTGTGTTGCCACAGATAAAAGATTATAAAACTTGCTGTGTTTCTGTGCACAGGAATGTAATCAGACTTTAAAAAAAAATACTATTAGCATACACATATATTTATTTATGTGTTTATAGACAGAATTCATTAGAAGCACAGCATCCATTTAGTGTTAGAAAGTAATAAAATAAATGGTTTGAACTACAATTTTTCAGATACTGAGTGTTTCAAATAGGCTTTTTGTTGCCAAGTTTACTTTAAAGTAACAGACACTGACATATATAAAAAGATGGAAAGAATTACATCACTGATGGTTACCAGTTAAGTTTGCAAAGCACTTTGTAATTCAGTTTTCACATTTATATGATCACTAACATTCACTTTTTTCACTTAAATTTTTTAGTAGAATGACTGAAATTAATTGAAGAGTTAGGGGTTCTGAAGAATGAGAGGCTCACCACCACCAAACCTTTCCATGTTTAAACAAGTTTTCAGCATATACTCCCACAGCTGTAACTCAAAAGCATCTGAAACTCAAAAAGTTTATTTGCTGCAGTTTGTTTTCCTTAAGGAATTCTGCTAAGTTCAAAATACATTTTCTACAACATTTGCCACACGAAGTATGATTAAGTTCGCAGCTGCATAGTAACACAGATTTGCAGATAGGCACATAAGAAGATGCATGCACATATCATTCTGAATTTAGGGGTTTAAAAACCCTACTTCTATGTGCTGTACAACACGAAGAGTAAGTATGGATTCTCTGTTTTCCCCTCTCTCTATTTTTCTTACTTTTTTTTTAAAGCATCAGACACAAATTAGGTAAAACACAAAATCTGTATGGCTTGCAAAGATGACGTTAGGACATTTACATCACAGGCAAACAAATTTAAACAATATAAATGTGACTTTGTCAAAGTTCTTAACTTAGATGCATTTCACAAAAAAACGCCATACCTTCAGGTTTTAAATTTCTATTTCACGTGTATCTGACAGTGTGTTTGTTTTCTATACAATCCACCCGATACAGTAAAATATAGTATTCTATCTACAAACCCTGTTTTTGCCTTGCATGGGAAAAACATTTTCTGTTCCTTCCCCCAACTTCCCCTGCCAAAGAACTGAAGGTCAAACTCCACCTTTTTCGAGCCCCTGCTCCGTTTTGGGATCTGTGGAGTTGTTCTAACCAAAGGAAAGGTCAAGAAAAGTCTCTACAGTAGTCTATACTCTCCTTTTCAGATCTAGATAGACAGTAAACATAGGCCCAGGATGTTTAGTATGACAGCTCTGTCCATTAATGGTTGTTTGAACATTGAAAGGCAGAGAGGAAACAAGTCTCTCTATTCTCTTGGAAATATGAGGAACTGAATATGACTGTGCAGAGGGTTGTCATGACTTTGTTATCTTCTCTCATAAGTTACCTCATCCTGGTGTCAGAAAACAGAAGATGCTGAGAATGCTAATTCCACATTGTTGGTGAAACCTTTCTGGTGTTATGCAGTTTTCATCAGTTATGTAAAATGAATCGCTTGAGGTTTTTGGTTCGGGTCTTTTGTTTTGTTTTGTTTTGCGTTCTAGGGCTAAGGCTCTGACCAGAGATGAGAGCCACTTCAAGGAGGCTTTAAAATTTGACCTTGCAAAGAACTTTGGTCCACCCAAATGGCAGTGATTATCTTTCCTTCCACAAGGAATTAGGGTTTGGGGTTATCTTGCAGGAAATATGTAGCACTCTATTGCCTTATGCCTTTAATCTCTAGAGAGTTAAGCAACCAAAAAAATGGCTTGTCAAAAAATGGCATAGAAACATCTTCATTGGAGTTTCTTAAAAAGTACTTTGTAGGTACAGAAGAACATTATGTGCCCTCAACAAACAAGCAATAATTTCACTGAAGCAATATGAGATACTAGTGCTTTTCGAGAACATGGCACCTCTTATTCAAAATTCATTTGCTCACAAAACCAGACCTCCCAAGGAATATCCCACTGAGGTCAGACTTGCACTAGAGAAAATCTTGGCCAACAGATCCATGCTGTTCCATATGGTTTTCATCTTCTGAGTCAGTAACATATTCAACTAACTTATATTATGCAACATTTGTACAAAAGCCTAACATCCATCCAGAGATGGTAAAATCTGAGGCTGAGAACAGTGACTCCATTTCAGGTCATACAGAGTTACAAATCCAAAACTTGGTGGGATATCAACTGACAGAACTCGGTTAAGAGGTCATAATTGCCACATACTGCCAATGTCAAAGATTAGAGGTTAGTCACTACACAATTCTTGAGGATGATTAACAGTACATTTCAACATATCACTGTAAGGAGAACATGCCAGATGAAAAAGGATCAAGTAAGTGAAGTAGACTTCCACTGCAACAGATAGAAATATTGATGAATCTGTTATTTGAATTTAAGTCTTGTACTTTTAACACGATGCTAACTTGTTAAGGATGGGCTATTTCTTAATTTGTTCTTATCATACATTATCAAATATAATTCAATTTATTATAATAAATTAATTTTTTTTCTTCTATACACTGACTAGAAATATATTTGAATCCAATCTCTGCTTGGAATTATAGAAATAACACACCATGGTCATGCAGAAATTGTTCTCATCATTTATACAAGTCACAAATATTTTCGTCCAGTAAAGGTAAACAAAATAAGAGCACCACTTACTTTTTCTTCATTAACTTTATTGCTATGCTTGACTGCAAAATAGGTATATACCCTATACCTATATACTTTGATAGGACTGCTTGTAATTTGATTTAAATGTTTTTAAACTAGCTACTCATGAGTGTCAGTGTATCTATAGAGTTGAATTACAGGGAGATATTAAAACAAAATGAACAATACAACTCTTACAGTCAAGTCCTCTTATGGGGCAAAAGAGAAATACATAAGTGGTTCTTCAGTACAGCCTGACAACATTTAACTAAAATGGAGGGCATATTAAAAGTAAACACCTGAGAGAAATCAGCTAACTGGACTAAACAACACTTAACTGAAGAACCAGAATTTTGGGAGATGCATGCCATTACTTGACACAAAGACATGGTAAAAGCAAGTCTCTCACACTAGAGTAGCAAACATATAGAATATGTTCTAAACATAGCAAGACACCAGCAGCACTGCACTAAGTGGAAAACATTGCATACTATGTTAAAGAATTTGTTCAAACTGAATCAATGAATGTCCAACAAGAATATTCGGTTACTGAGGAAAAAACCCAAAGCTGATGAAGGCATTGTGGTGGGTACCATATGCCTTGAATCTCCAGGTGGATTAATACAGGACAGACACTTCTTTGAAAGTGTTCTTCCTTCCTACTGCACAATGGGTGCTGTGACTTTGGTGCTGACACAGCACATACAGAAGGTAAGTTCCATGGCAAAAATGGTGCTAAAATCATTAGCTGGGCAGAATACTTTACAGGCTCCTCCATGATAAGCTCGTTTCTTCAATTTCTGACTGTAGGAAACTATTTGCTTCTTTCTTGACCGAGAGAGCAAATTTTAAGCCTAATATTCCATAACAATTTCCTAATAAACATTAACATTTCTTTTTCAATGGTGTTTGAAATTCTGGTTGGTGATAAAGATCCAATTTTGTTCATGAGAAATTTTTGAAGCTTGAAAAGGGTTAGTCCAAAACTTTCGGGAGGTAAGAAAAAGGTTGTATTTGCTACATGGAATGGGTTTTTTAACATAATCAATGTTTGACATCCAGTTTAATGGTATCAATGGGAGTTTTACTATCAACACTAAAGTAAGCAGATTCAAGTCTAAATTAGACAGCTACAAAATAGACAAAAATTAAACAGATAGAGAAGTGTTCTCAATAATGCAAAGATGCATTTAAAAAAACAAAAGATGATAACTGCAAACCAGATGTAGATGCATCCCAAACATGGGTGCGCTAAGCTGCTTTTTGTTTTACAAAGCACTGCTGAGTTGAATGGAGTTTCACATGATGTAAATGAAGACAAAAAATTCTTCTGTCGTAAAAGGAAGAATATAAAGAGAAAACCAAAATGACAGAGCCTGGAAAACATCTGTATTAACAATTTAAATAACTGCAGCAGCTGAATTTTACTCATCTGCCAAGAGTTGCCTAAAATGTAATGGTGCACTTAACTGAAAAGCTACCCAGCACTATGACTTCTCTTGAAACTGCTACTTGGCGAGTCTTCCTGAGTTCTCTTCTTACTTTGCCACTCATTAAATAATTACAGCAAAACAAAAATGTTATAGTAGATCTTCTTTTACTTACAACAGAAAATTAATGAAAGTTGTACTGTATCAGTATCAGGAAAGTAGTTTAGTGATAAGATCAAACACAGGAAACAAAAATCAAATACCATTAAAATATCATTCCCCTACCACAGCACAGCAAAAGACTTGATTTTACTTCTACTTACCAACTTCAAGCCAACATATTTCTGATTTAACAAAGTTTCTTTCCATTCATTCAGATAGAAACGAAGGTAGAGCCAAGGCCATTGGTTTAAGAAGAACAAAGGATGTAGTGTGAAATACCAAGATGTGTACTTTAGCATGTAGACATCTGACTAAATTTGCATACAAGACAAGTAAAGGCTTGTGAAGCACTAATTTAAGTAAATGAGAAAACTTGTCTCACACTCAGAACTATTACTTCCAACTATTTAATTTCCACTGTCAAACTTATTTCAGCCACAGCAGATAACTACACTGAATTAAATCATGTTCATAATAAAAAAAGGTTTCTGTTATATTACCTGTCACTAGCACAGTTACTTGTTGCTGTCCAGTCATGTTGAGGGTTGACTAGGATGCCCCAAGAGAGGAACACAGAGGTTGGGGTGAGAGTGCCAACTACCAGCTGCAAAGGCTTTTGAGTCTTGGTCCGACCTACATAAGAAACATATAATTCCAATTACATGTTAGTTTCTCTCTCTTGAATTGTGTAGGGGAAAGTTTTTACAGTTGGATAATGAAGTAAATGAAGACCTACTTCTCTTCTAAATTTGAAAGGAAAGGTACAACAGTTGTCTCTCCTTTTTACGGTCACCATTTCTAATGTACGATTTAAAAAAGAGGGCAGAGACAGTGTCTGTGATGTTTGTTGGTTTCTTGTTGAGGTAAGTGAAACGTGCAAGGAAGGGAGACTGCTCCTTCTCTGAAGCCAGCTGAGCATGAATAGAGGAAAGATGTGCAGAACAAAGTTGGCATAAAGAAAGGGAGGATGCAGCTAGCAGGGAGCAGGAGCACAAATTAGGAGACTGCTTGAGAAAGCAGGTAGCAGACACACAAGCCACAGAAAGACTACTTTAGGTCCCCTCTGATCTTGCACAGCATGCATTTCAACCCAGGAAGAAACCGGAAGATTTCACTTCCAGACTTGCAGATCCAGGGTAAACCTAAAGGAATTCTTGTTGTTATTTGGTCAGTACGAAAGAGATTTGTTTACTAAACTTTGTTTCAGTTTTGCCTTATTATAAGTTTTCTTTATTTCTCTTTTTTCAGCCTATGCTCCAGTTAAACCTAGTTTTTGAAAATGCACAGTGTGGGTTTGATATGCTCAGTATGAGAATAAGCTATAAGCAGATTAACTTCAAAGGTCTGGCTGTCTTGGACTACATCACAGAAGGTGTTACACAATGTTCAGGACAGTAGGAAGTCTCTCTGTGTGTGACAGAAATAGTAACTTCTTGGCAGGATTCTCGGTAACACTGTAATTATGTCCATAGATAATTCCTACTTTCTACATATTTCTTCATCAAGCGTAAATTAAAACCTACAAAAATTCTGTTGCTTTTAACTGTAGGCAGATCTGAGTTGGTGTCTGTATCTGGGGGCATTTTTCTCTTTTAGCTATGTATTAGGTTTGAAATGTTCAGCTTTTGCATTATACTTAATTTTAACTTTGTTCTGAATGAAGTATCACAACTCTCACGTAGAGAAAGGACTTTTTAAAATTAAGTTTAAAAGCTAATAGTTGGAAATGAAGAGACGATCTAGAGCAACTATTTTGAACCTGTAGTTTGTGGATTGCTACAAGCCCAAGGAGAACCTTTGGTGTTTTAAGATGATTAATTAAAGGAAATTCATATATTCTTTACATCACATTGCATACTTCAAGAATCTAAAGGATCTGTACCTCCACAAAACATACAGGTGACCACAAATTCCTCAAAAGTTTATAAGCCACTGATGTAAATGTTGTATTTTTCACTGTTGTGAAACAGATCTGACTAACTTTCTTCTCATGCCTTTTGAACTCTACTATCTCTTCACTTAACAAGCCCAAATCAAAGGCCGATTTGTACTTTCAACCAATGTATGTGTGTTCATTTAGAAACATTAACTGTGTGGGTTTTTACTATATATCGATAATGAATATGTTGCCACAAAACCCCCCCAAACAAACAAAAATATTCTCTCTACCCGCAAGAGGAAGTATGACACGCTTTGAAATACTGTGGAACATATGATACTTCCACAAGGGCAAATGTCCAAATGATTTTCTTGTTTTCTGAACCGGTTCCTACACTCTGTCTCCATTTTTAAAGAAAAACTTAAAACAAACAGCTTGACCATTGACCAGACTATCTGGCAAATCTACTATCTATAGCAAAATCCATTTCTTGATCACTTTTTGAGGAAACATGGAAAATACGTGCATTTTAAGTAAAAGAAAAAACAAGCTCTCATATAACTTGAAATCATACTGGTTTTTGGGAGGACCTACATATGATTTTGATTATGACTTTTATTATGTCATTAGTTTCCATTTAGAGACTGCAATGATTTATACACCGTAAAACCAGGAATTACCTTGGTGATCATCTATGTTGATGTATATGAATACAAACCATACAACTCCTCTGTATTAATTGCAGTTTGAACTACACTGTATCTTCTATAAATGTAATCAGTATTCATTTGTAAATTTAAAATCACAGCGACTCAGACTCTACCACAATTCTTGGTAACGTGTCCAGTTTAACTATTCTCAGTACTAAAAAGACTTTCGTATATCTAGCTAGCCCTAAACCAATAGCTGTTTTTACACCTTTGTCTGCTGGACTGAAAATTCAATTCCAAATCTCGTTCCACAAATTAGTTTCCGTAGACTGTACATACAAAACTTAATGATGTCCAAATACTGCATTGGGCATTTTTTTTTGTTTTGTGTTTTTATATATATATACACACATATATACATATACATACACACATATATATATATATTGCATCTGAAAGGTAAATCACTTTTCAAAATCTTTCTAGACATATTGTTTTACATCTGGCCAAGAGCAAGAAGAAAATAATCCCAAGCAGTTACCAGGAATTAGAAAAAAAATCGTACTACAAACACATACACATATACTACAACTGCAACAGTCCAGTGATCCTGAGCGTCATCTCCATATTAAAGTAAGGAATTAAAAATTAACAGTATTAATGACATGATTAAGGTCATACAGAATGTCTTTGGAATAGACAAGAATCGAATTCAGATTTCTGTTTTGCTATGTATAGTTTAAGCTAGAAACATCCCTCTTTCCTTAACTCCTTGCATTAGCAAACTAGCAGTAGTACTGATTTACAGATACATATACATACTCACACACAAGTTACCATTTTTAATGAGAAACAAAGAGCATTAACATGTCCATGGATGAAGGAATCCTTCCTGGTAGTTTAGGAAGAGTAACTTCAATACACCAGATCACTGTATTTCAAAACTTCCACTTTTTTTGCATGCATTTTTGTCCTCTTCAAACATCAAAAATTAGTATTCTAAATTTGTAAGAACTTTTTACAAGCACAATCTTTAGGTATTTATTCATGTTTTGAACTTCATATGTGTGACTAATTACTGACTAGGAAATACTGCCCTACATTTTACCTTCCCACATATAAAATTTGTGCATCCCATTCAGACATCTACAGTTACAAATACCTTTCCAGAGAAATCCAGTAAAAGATTTTGTCTTCCTTTAACTACTTTAAGAAAGAGATGCAGTAATGGTAAAATACCTGAACAAGATTTCTTGTTATTTGAAACGCGTGCTGGTCTTACTGAAACCAAATACCGTGGCTCTGCATCTGTAAATGAAGAAAGCAGCAATTAGTATAAATGCGTACTTGCACATGTACTTTATTTGAGAAAGGGATTAATTTGTAATTCATAAGAGAAAGTCCACTATTCAGTGAATGCTTGACATGTTATCCAATCTTTGTGATCTTTCAGCATATTTGGCTTTAAGGCTTATTCACCAACATTCAGAAATATTCTAGCCATTAGGAAAAATAATACACCCATGTACAAAAGACTTGGCAATTCTTTTTGACTGAGACACAACAAAGAGGTGAACATAGCAGGACATACATGCAGCATTTCAATGCAAACTACTTGGAAAATGAAGGGAAATGAAAACCCAGATGAAGAGGAAGAGATGATGGCAAAACTAAAAAAAGTAAAACAGGTAAAGTATTAAGAGGGCAAAGTCTGAAGAGTACAACCAGAAATATCTACTCTCCTGACAGGAGCCAGAGGAACTTTTCCTACAATATTTTCTGTATTCTGTTTCAGGGCTTACACCTTAATTTTTCTGTTTTAAGCAGTTTCTTAGAAAAGAGCTGACCTATTGTAAAAAGAATAAACAAACAAATAAATAAACAAATAAATGCATTGATCATTTAGGAACGCATATGGCAACAGACTAATACTAAATAATTTAACATCTACATGATTGTCTGGTTGCAGGAAATAACACAATAGCAGACATGCTTAAGATAGTCTCCACATCAGTTACTGTCTTGTTTTATAATTAGGTTTACACACTTTTTCCAGAGACTTATTATGAGATTTAACTATTAAGTGCTTTGACAGTTTTGAATACTCTTTATGAAAGTAAAGTGATGACTAACATTTAAGAGCAAAGGACTAATATCTATGTAAAATCCACAAAGGGCTATGACATTGACCAGAATCTCTGGGTACTGTTACATCAGAAATAATGTTGCATGCAACAGGAGAGAAACAGTTTAAGTGATTTTCTTATTCAATAAATTAATCTTAGAGACAAATTGTATTTTCCACACTTTCTGACATTTATATTTCTTTAAATTTTAATCCCTATGCATTTTCTCCCAGGAAAACTGAACCTATGCAAAGGACTTTTAAAATCTTTTTAGGAAAGGATTTTTCTCCATCTTAACTCCAGGTAAACTTTTTTGCACCACTTCCCATAAAAGGTTCAACTGCTTCATTTCAAAAAGCTAACAGAACAGATCATATTACATAGTAAAAAAAAATGCAAAGCCTTTCCAAAGACAAGAATTGTTGTCTTTCCATTCAATCTTACCTGAATGGCTTAAGTTTCTTTTAAAGTACACAAGAACTGCAGCCATTCTAAAGGATGCAGAGTCATTGCTAGCTGGGTGTCAGTTGTGAACCAGCTTGGAAAACTTCTGGAAATACTAGTCTTCATAGGAAATAACGAAATGAAGCAAACCAAGTTTTACACATACTCTAACACATTTGAGAGACATCTGATGCAGTTTGGATGACACGAGCACACGTGGTAAGAGGCCACAAGTTCAGATAATTGATGTTGCTGGCAGTGAAAGGCAGATAACTTCACCCTGCAGCTTAAAATAATAAATGCTTTGATTAAAACAAGGTTGAGATGGTGATTTTAGTTCAGGGAATTCATCTTCAGAAAGAAGATTTTCCCTTACTCTTGACATCAGATGTCAGAGATTTCTGCCCTTCTTAATTATTTAAAACCAAGCTCTATTCTCACTAGAAAAGGAGTCATAGGAACTTCCAAAGAGATATGCAGGGGCAGAATTTGGCTCACTGTATACTGAAAAAAAACTACTTTAGCTACATTTTTTTTAAAGAAAAGGATTAGTCTATGTAAAATTCTTATTCTAGTTCAGATACCTTTACCTAAATCTGTATCTACAGATGAGAGATGTAATTTTCTGCATCTCAGTGTAACAGATACCTTGAAGCGTATCAGTTAAACAGAACCACTGAGAAATCATTTAATTTTCTCTTACATTGAGATTTCTCTAAGGATAGAGGAAGGAAAACCAATACTGAATGAATCAAAAGCATGCTATACTACTTAAAAAGGCGGTGCCAGTGTGGGGAAAACCACTCAACTTAATTGATTCTATGCATCTAAGTTACTGGAAAACCATACTATGGGAGTACTTTAATTGTTTAATTATTGGTTTTAAATGGGTTTCAACTGCACCCAATATAAACATAACTAAGATAAGCATTGAACGCAGCTGCTCAAAGCAGCATGGAAAAAATAATTATTTAAAAAGAAAGAGCAACCCTGAAGTGCAAATATCTCTTCATTTGCAAAAAAATCTTTTTTAATATTTAGGGCAGCACACATTTCTTCTGGGATCTGTGGAATCATCTTTACTGTTTTTGTATTGAGATCTAAAACCAGAAATACGTGACACTTCAAAATAATTTGGTTTTCCTGTACTTTATTCCCAGTTTTCTACTGTGCATTCATGTCCACTTGTGAGACTGTTATAACTCTCACAAAGTATTGAGCAACCTTAACTTCAACAAAATTAGTTTCAAGCATCACCTTGAAAGCTCATGAACTACAAAGTCGGTCTTCAAAGGGGTAAAAATGCACACTTTCATCAACAAAATGTCAAAGATTGCGAAAGAAAGTTATCCAAATGGTCAGAAACAGCTAGTTTTGCCCTGCTCCGTCACTGGAAAAATTCATTCTGGCTGAAGTCTGAAATGACATGTGTAGCAGTATAGAAACAAATTTTCTGTTAAACAAAATGTGCTAATAAACAAAGACCGTAAATTTCTTCCTGCACATCTCAAAGCTACAAAACCTGGTATTTATCAGGAATC